>NC_057400.1:73355878-73600421 GCF_019320065.1 Cervus canadensis
ACCTAGACAGCATATTAAAAAGCAGAGAAATTATTTTGCCAACAAAGGTCCATCTAGTCAAGGCTATGGTTTTTCCAGTGGTCATGTATGGATGTGACAGCTGGACTGTGAAGAAAGCTGAGCGCCAAAAAATTGATGCTTTTGAACTGTGGTGTTGGAGAAGACTCTTGAGAGTCCTTGGACTGCAAGGAGATCCAACCAGTCCATCCTAAAGGAGATCAGTCCTGAATATTCATTGGAAGGACTAATGCTAAAGCTGAAACTCCAATACTTTGGCCACCTCATGTGAAGAGTTGACTCATTGGAAAAAGACCCTGATGCTGAGGGATTGGGGACAGGAGAAGAAGGGGATGACAGAGGATGAGATGGCTGGATGGCATCACCGATTCGATGGGCATGAGTTTGAGTAAACTCTGGGAGTTGGTGATGGACAGGGATGCCTGGCGTGCTGCAATTCATGGGGTCGCAAAGAGTCAGACATGACTGAGCGAATGAACTGAACATAAATGTCAATAGAAATCACCAACTCTATTTTCAGGAAACCCAATAATCTGTCATGTGTACTGTGTGTGATCAAGAAAGATGTGGCTTTCCGCCTTCTGACACCACATCACTAATCTTCCCTAACGGCCAGGAGGCAGGGGAGTGTGTCTGTGGACAATGTGACCACCCATATACTGGTCTTCTCAACCACATCCCTCCACAGATAAACATAACCCCCAGAATGAGGAACTTGGCCGCCCAGAGCCAGCCCCGTGAATCAGGAACAATCTGACATCTCAAGGTCAGCTCAACGGAAAAACCATCATGAGTCTTTCAAGGCAACAGATCTCCCCATGATGCCTCGGGTGCTTTCCAGCCACAGGGCTGCCAGAACGGTCCTCGGGCCTGGTGGGACTGCAGGAGGTAAAAAGGCAGAAGGGAGTAAGCAGAGCAAGAGGCAGCCAAGCCAAGATCAAGGGGGCTTCGTCACCTCTCATGGGCATCACTTTGCAGTGATGCACAGGAGCTCAGAGCCGGAAGGAAACTCAGAGATACTTTGCTTCAATAATGTGTTTTGTTTTCTCCAAGAGAACCAAGACCAGAAAGACTAGGACCTTACTGGTTCACTAGGTGACAACCCTGGGAGGGGAATTCAGATCCCTTGCCAGCACCTCCTCAAATGGACAAAGGCAGAACTCCAGTCCTCCAACCAGAGGCAGGTGCAAATATTCAGTAAGCATCAGAGATGGCCCAGGCCCCATGGAGGTGCCCCCCACCAGATCACAGGTGACAAACAGATAATCACACAAACTGTTATTTAATATGAATTTCAGTTTTTTAAAAAAGCACATGGGGCTAAAAGACCTACGAACCAGGGGATCTAACCTATCTAACCTAGTCTTGGCCTGGCAGGCAGGGAGGACTTGCCTCAGGAGATGCTGTCAAACCTGAGACTAGAAGGTTAACCAAACAAAAGATGGGCAGAGACCCAGGAAAAGGGTGTCTCCCTCTCCCCTCCCCCTTTCTCCTGGCCTCTCTCCCTCCTCCTCCAGGAAAGCTGTTTGCTCCAGACCAGCTAGCCATACTGCCGGCTTTCACACAGGGCATAGTCATCCCACAGCAAGGTCACCTACAGTCACATCTCTCAAATTCCTCCCCCTCAGCAATTCAGGTCCTGCCCTTCCCCCCAGATCCCAGCTTCCTCCAAACCCATCACCCCACATGGGCTTCCTCCCATCAACACCAATCACAGCATTGCACAGGCCATAGACTTTCAACAATGAATGGGGTAACGGGCCCATAAGATGTGGCGGGAAATGGGGCAAGGGAAACTCCGAGATGTCCATCCTAGCCCAGCAAGCAGCCCACAGCAGTGGGTATGCTTGTGAGCCCTGAACAAGGTCCCAGACTCCTCTCTAAGCAAGAACAGAGACCTTTTAGAGCCTATTCCCTCAAGATGCTTCTCTGCGCAGTGGTCAAGCATGGCATTATTGAAACTCCCTTACATCCTGGTCTCATAGAGAAGAGTCCACTCAGATGGGAAACAGCTCTCTTGTCCAGACCTTGTTCCTCCATCTGCTGTCCCAACAGACTCCCAGAAGTAAGGGCTGCAGGGTGATAGATAGACAAATATCCTGGATACCAAGACACCCTACCACCCTGTGACACCACCCCTGACCTGCCAGCCCACCTGGGTGGAGGGGAGAGGGAGCAGTCCATGCCAGCTGATGTGTGTGCGCTCAGCGGTGTCTGACTCTTTGCAACCCCATGGACTACGGCCTGCCAGGCTCCCCTGTCCATGGGGTTTCCCAGGAAAGAATACTGGAGTGGGTTGCCATTTCTTCCTCCAGGGCATCTTCCCAACCCAGGGATCAAACCCATGTCTCCTGCATTTCCTGCATTTGCAAGCAGATTCCTTACCACTAAGCCACCTGGGAAGCCTTTATACTGACTGATAGATCATCATGAGCCAATCACTTGAGCCTGCTTATCTAAATATGTGAGGAGGCGCTGATGACCTGGAATTTTAAAGTCAAAGCAGTTTTTCTGCATCTAGGACTAGAGACAAGTCACCTTGCCGTCCAGTTTAGCTTTCTGGGGAAACCACAGTAGTGGTGCCTCTCTGGTTATGATACCAGTGAAGCACCCTTGCCCCAGGAAAATTCATAAGAGGATCTTTAGTTTTCTCTGCTGTGCAATCTCCAGTGAAGGGCCCCAGGGCCCTCTTGGAGAGAAAGGAATACCATCACAAGCCTGTAGCCAAGACGTGTGCCAGTGTGGCCTGAGCCATGGCCGTCACCGCTGCAGTGGACCGGCCTCCACTGAGCAGTGCGGGGCTTGGGCACAACAGCGGCACCATGTGGCAGCCACAGAAACCACAGTGCCTCTGGCCTTGCTTTCCCAGCTCTCTCCCTGGGTGTCTGAAGGCAGGACCAGCTCCAGATGCTGGGACAGATCAAAGACTTCCTGCCCTTCTACTTGTTGTTCACTGCCATGTAGCCATCTCTCCCCACCTCTCCCAAGCTGGTATGGGGCCATTCCAGTTTGGCATGCCCTGCCTTGATTGATGCTCATAACCACCTGAGAGGCACATATCCATATTGTCTGATTTCTGCAGATACTGTTGTTCAGGGATTAACAATTTTCCCAAAATCACACACCCCAAATAAATGGCAATGCAGGGATTCACACCAGGTCTGACTCCAGGATCCACACTCCTTCTGCACTGTACAGAGCCTTTCTCAGCCCACAGCAGAAGCCAGAAACTACAAAGCATCTTAGGGCCACACTAGGTTTAACCCAACTAATGCTTCCCTGGAAACCTGTCCCTATCCACACCTTCCCCAGTCAGTGTAATGTCTTCGGCATTTGGTTCACATGTGGCCCAAACCCCTTAGATCACAGACCATGTGTGCCATATGGCATGGGTTTTGTTTCGGGTTGGGTTGTTTGTTGGTTTTTTGTTTTTTTTTTTTTCTTCTTTTCATTTTGCTTAGCTGGTGCAAGAAATATGTCTAAGCAATCAGCATAACTTGAAAATCAATTTGTATGCTGTCAGCCCAAGTATTGTTAAGAATCTCCACTAATACAGCAGTAATGAACATCTGGAAACACAACAGCTGTTGGGGGAACAAGTTATAAAAACACTAAGATGACAGCTTGTTTTTCATAAGCTAGATTGGCTCTTGTACAAACGGGAGAGGCAAACAGACAAAATGGAAACCAGAGGAGGAGGAGGGGGAGGGAAGAGGGAGGAGCAGCTATGCCCCAAGAGTGGCTTCACTGGGTGAAGGTCTTCACTCCCCACCTTCTCTGAGCCGGGCCTCCCTGGGGTGAGTACCTGTGGGCTCAGGTATCCCTCTGGCCAATCAGAGAGGCCAGCAGTCCAGCATATGGACCTCTGTGTGGATGAGCATCCAGAGGCGGGCAAGCTGGTTGAGAAGGCAAGGGGGCCACCCAAAGCAGGAGACGTCTAAGCCTGGATTTGAAGTCTAGGGAGCCGAGGAAGGAGGACTCTCCAGGCAAGAGGTGCTGAGGTGTGACCAGAGCATCGGCCCTGGAGTCTAAGGGACAGAGGCTCCTCCATGGGGGCCCTGGCAGGGGTGAACCTTGGATCCTGGAAGTGGGTGTGACATGGGTAATTTTAGAGCCGTGTTTACAATGCGACAGATGTGTGAGGCTCAGGCAGGGGCCCAGCCTCACGCCTCTTCCCAACCAGCACTGCTGAGCCCCAGAGGGATTCAGTACCAGGGGTCCCCCACCTCTGGGCTATGGACCGGTACCTCCTATCAGATCAGCAGTGACATTAGATTAGAAATAAAGTAAGTGCACAATAAATGTAATGCTCCTGAATCATCCCAAAACTATTCCCCTTGGTTCTTAGAAAAATTGTCTTCCACGAAACCAGTCCCTAATGCCAAAAAGGTGGGGGGCCACTGCAGTACACAACAGGGCAGACAAGGTCTCTGCCCTCCTGAGACCCACAGAAAGAGAACAAGGCCATCAGGCTAATGTGATACCCTCCCTGGGGAGGACACTGCTCCAAATGGAGTGGTCTTGTGCAGCTTCTCAGAGAAGAATGAGGTAAGCAGAGTCTGGGGAAGCGTGACCCACAGCTTTACAGGTACCAGGGGCTCCAGGCAGAGGAACCAGAAAGGAGAAGGTCGAGTGTGCTCAAGAAGAGGGCCCTGAGGCCCAGGAGGGTGAGCAGGAGACTGGTAGGAGAGAACAGGCTGTAGGGAAGAGCCTACTCTGGCCCACTGGCCACAGCTCAGGCTCTGAGGTTAGGAGAACTGACTGCCATAACCACTCACAGCAGGAAAACTAGCTGCTTCTTTGTATGAGTTTTGTATAATTAGTCTGAAACAAATTCTCAGAATTTGCATGATTAATAGTAGGAACATTTTCTCACCCCCATACTTGGCCAACCATACTATTTTAATCTACCAACAACAACAACAACAAAAAAAAACCAGTCTTAAAAAGTCAATTCCCTTCCATTCACTCTTGTTATTCCTTATATGGGAAAATTAACTCCAAAACTCAATAAAAGAATATTTCTAGGTAAGATTTTAGCTAACTACATGGTGCTTGTTTCTGTGTTCATTTTAGTCTGCTGAAAATGGGTTTTCCGTCCTTCAAAGTAGCATCACTTTTTTGCAATGTGGAGCCATGGAGTGTGGGATCTGAGCTGACACTTAAAGGACGCTTTGGAATTGGTTTCCAGGCTGATGATGGATTCATCTGCAAGGGGACCCAGGGAAGATGGTGTAACAGACACCCACCTCTGCTTCCTGAGATGTGAAGTAAGAGTCACCTGCTTAGCCCCTGAACTACATTATCCTGGGGAAAGGCCCACCTCTACTGAGACCCAGTGTCAATGTCAGTGGCAAGCGCAAGGGCAACACTGTTTGGGGTCCAACCTGCCCCTCATCCCAAAAGCTGCCCTAGCCCAGTAGTGGAAATTTGAGAAGCAACAGCTGAGCTTTGGGACAGTGAGTCCAGAAGAGCTATCCTTGGGCAGGAAGCATCAACAAAGGGGGCTCCCCAGCAGGGGTGTTGCCGTACAATGAACCAGCAGAGGGTTAGGGCAGGGCCCCCCATAACAGTGGTTCCAGAGGGCTGAGACGTGAGATCTCTCCCGACTCTTCACACTTGGCAGCTAGACACAGTGCTAACTGTACACTGTTGTGATTGCTGAGGCTTTACAGTAGGATTTAAAGTCCCAAAGTGTGGGCACCAAGGGGCTTTGGGTGAGCAATTCATCTCTTTACTCATCCTAAATCTGTTGAGATTTTCCATTTCATCTTGAGTCAGTTTTGGGAATTTGTGTGTTTCTAGGAATGAGTCCATTTCATCTAGATTGTGTGCTTTGTTTTGTTTGGTAATTATTCATGGTTTTCTCTCATAATCCTTTTAATTCCTGTAAGCTTGGTGTAATGTCCCCACTTTAATTTCTGATTTTAGCCATTTTCTGATTTAGTCCTTTTAAGTCATTTATGTATCCTCTCCATTTTTCTTAGTCTAACTAAAGAGCTCCCAATATTTTTTTTATCTTTTCAAAGAAATGAGCTTTGGTTTTATTGATTTTCCTTATTGATTTTCTATTCTCTTTCCATCTCTATTCTAATTATTATTATTCCCTTTCTTCCGCTACCTTTGGTCATTTCCTAAGGAATAAAGTTGTGTTGGTAATTTAAGACTCTCCCTTTTTAATGTGCGCTTTCATACTATAAACTCTCTGAGCGCCGCTCTCGCTGCATCCCATAGGTCTTGGCATGTTGTGCTCTTGTTCTCATTCATCTCAAAGTATTTTATAATTTCTCTAGTTATAGCTTTGACACATTGGTCATTTAAAAATACATTGCTTAATTTCCATGTATTTCCTTATTTGCCAGTTTTCCTTCATTTATTGACTTCTAGCTTCATTTGTTGTGGTTGGAGAAGACACTTTTATGATTTCAATCTTTGAAAATTTATTTGGAATTGTTTTATGGCCTAAATATGATCTATCCTGAATAAAATTCCAAGAGTACTTGAGAAGAATATGTATTTGATTTTTTTCATTGTGTGAAATTTTTATTCACTTAAATCAATAATACAAAGAAAAAACAGACAAAAAGTCAGTAAGAACATAGACTACTTGAATAGCACAATCAGGAAACTCAACAATAGACATATATTGTACACAACATAATGCAAATTCATTTCAAAAACAGAAGTAAACCACTACAATATTGTAAAGTAATTAGCCTCCAACTAATAAAAGTAAACGGAAAAAAAAAAGAAACTGAAGCCAGAAAAAAAAAAAAACAGAAGTATATTTTCAAAAACTGACCCAATGCTCAATCATAAAACAAGTCTTTAAAATTTCAAAGGATTAAAAAAAATTTTCAAGGGATTAAAATTTATACTAATGTTTCCTACTCATATTGCAGTGCAAAATTAAAAGTAGAAACATCTCTAGTGAAGTTTTTATTTTGTCTATTGTACTTTTCAGCTTCAGAATTTCTATTTGGTTCTTTTCTATAATTTTCTGTCTCTTTATTGATACTTCCTACTTGTTCATACACCATAACAATTCCTTTAGTTATTTGCCCATGGTTTTCTTCAGTTCTTTTAGCATCTATAAAACAGTTAACTTAAAGGATTTGTCTAGCATATTCAATGCCTGGGCTTTCATAGGGATGGTCTCTATCGATTCCTTTTACCTGTGGAGAAATGAACATTGTTAATACTATAATGTAATAACTCTGGAGATCAGATTCTCCCTCCTCCCCATGGATTGTTGTGATTTTTTTATTGTTATTGAGGACTGCAGCCATCTATTTGTTTAGTGACTTCCAAACTTTTTTTTTTTGCAAAATCTTTATGCTTTGTTTCATGTGGTCACTGAAGTTTCTGCTCTATTATCTCTGTGGCTAGACAGTGACTTGACAGCAATTTCTTTGAAAGCTGGGATCCAATAAAAAGGAAAAGATGCTCTGTCTCTTTAAATTCTTTCAATACAAAATACACCCTGCTCAGGAAGCTGCTTCGGCCAGAGGGGTTGAAAAAAATGGTCAGCATCTATGTTGGCCCCTGGTTCACCAATCAAAGCAAGATAAAACACACAGTTCTATTTGTGGAGGGCAAGTTTTATTGCCCACTCTGACACCAGCAAACACACCAGGAATACAGGCCATCTTCCCCATAACTGCTCGCCTCATGGCTGGACAATGGAGGCTGGAGTCTGCTACACAAACACCAAGTTACCAAACCCTCTCTTCATCAAACACTCTGCTGGATGCTTCGAGGATTTGACTAGGTTCCAGAGTTCTAAAATAGTTCATTCTGACAGTTTATGCCAGCTCAGTAACTGTTTTGGTGGAGGGACCAATTCCTAGAACTTTCCACTGTGCCATTTCTAAGACATATAATAGTTGTTTACCATTTTATGGATCACTTTTCTACTTCTTCCATAGTTATTTCTATACTCAGGCTTTCTCTGTCTTTTAAAGTTAAGTTTTGGTCATTTATACTTGTTTGGGAAATCATCTATCTATTGAGTTGTATTTAGCACTTTTTTGACCCCATTTCAACCCCCTGCACCTCTGAGGTGCTTTTCTCCTTTCCGGTTCCTTCCTCCTTTAGGTTTCTGCTTCCTCTCCATCAGGAAAATGCAATACTCTGTTTGTGGGGGCATGAGGTTAAATGTACAATGAAAGACTTTGTTTCTAATTATAGTTCAATTTTTAAAGTTTTGCAGATCTTTTTAATTAATTAGACCAAATTCAAATTTATCCCTGAACTGATCACATTCCACCAGTTTACATTCCAGAAGAGTTTCCTGAGTGTTTGAGGAATGGAGTTCCTGGGTTCGCCGCAGGGAGCCATCCTGGCTGCAATGCCATCCATCATGTGTATCCTGGTGAAATACACCAGGGCCAGCAGGACTAGCCAGCCATTTATCTCTTTTGTTGGGGGTTTTCCAAAGTACCCATTCTAGTATTTATTTATGACTTGGGGTTTCTGTTTCATTAATTTCTGTTCCTAACTCCTAATTCCTTTGTCCTGACTTCCTCAATTTACTTTATTCGTCTCTTTTTAACTTGAAAGTGTGCTTTATTCATTTCTCCCTTCTGCCTAACTTTGAAAGCATGTAAGGTCATGAATTTGCTTCATTATATCTTTGACAGATCTCCTAAGTTTTCATATTGCCGTTTTCTTATAATTCAACAGTTGTGGTTTGAAATCTGCTTTGATTTAGAAGTTATTTAGGAAAAGGTTGCAGCGTTTTTATGTTTGTTTAATTTTCACATGGATAAAGATTTTGCTTCTACTTTTGTTATTAGTCTCCATTTTCACTGCACTGGGTCAAAGCGCTGACATGTACAATTTCTATTTTAAGGAATTTACTGGAAATTTTTTTCTTGACTGTTGCGTAATGAATGAAACACTTTCGCAAGTGTCCCACGGGTACTGGAAAAGAGCATGGCTTCTCAGTTGAAGGGCACAGAGTTTGGTATGTCAGTTTGGGGTCATCCCCTGATTGTGCCACTAAGAGTCTCCAAGTCCTTATTGTTGCATCCAGCACCCAGAGCTATGATACAGTTTTTCACAGTTACAGCGTTTTTCTCACATTTTGCTTGTGTTCCTGGGTGCAGTTGAAGGTGCCTAATGTTATTCTGGAATGCTATTGCTTACAAAGAAATACAACTGGGAAAGGTCACTGCTCAAGGGGGAAGCAGCACATGCATGGTCAGAGGCAAGAGCCCCTGTGTGCCCTGCGGAGGCCAGCATGCCCGCCCAAAGGAAGGTGACACCCTAGACTGGAACCTGCTGCTCATGCGACACACTTAGGCTGCTCCACGTTCCAATTCTGGGGCACGCCCAGCATGTTGGGAGATTTCCCAAATTCCACTGTTTGGGGCAGCCAGTCTATGGAAAGAACTTGGGGAGCTAGGCAGAAAATGACACCAAGTTAAGGAAATTGAATTGTACTACCAGCCCCAGCTTAAAACCATACTCAGCCTCCACCCAATTCTTTCCAGTCAATAGCTTTAGCCTTTGTGTCCCCTTAGAAGCTGAGCAAAGATGGTCAAACAGGAAATTTTTAATATGACTTTCATGGATCTTCTTATGCTGACATTACACAAGGCCCAGTAAGTTACCCAAGCTTCAGGCAATATCCACTGACTCATTCAGTGTTAGATGGACAAGAGGCATGTTTTTACTCCCTGTCCCACACCTTTCCCCTTCTTTCTTCCAGTTTTTCTTGTTTTTTGGACTTTTTGTTATTGCTGTTTGGGTTTTTATTTTTTGGTTTGGTTTTTTGGCCACACTACATGGTTTGTATGACCTCAGTTCCCCAATTAAGAATTGAACCTGGGCTGTGGCAGTGAAAGCCCAGAGTCCTAACCATTAGGCTAGCAGGAAACTCCCAAGGCTTTTGAAATTTTAAAGTCAGTTTCTCTTTGTTTTTATTATCACTAAAATCTTTTAATGACTTACACTGAAGTAGTAATACATACTTCACAAGTAAAACAGGAAAATACAAATTAGGAGCATAATAGAATACCATATAAACCCACCATATTGACAGTACCAAGCATCAGCAAGCACCATGGACCCACCTGAATTCTCAGACACACCAGACACTGCTAGGAAGAGTGCAAGATGATACAGATACTTTGAAAAACAGTTTGATTTTATCAGTAAAACTGAAAATATGCTTGCTTATGACCTGGAACTCCCACTTCTGGGTGTATAGACCATAGATATGTGAGCATATGTGCACATATAAAGGATGATCACAGTGGAAATATCCATACGAGCCAAATATCAGGCACAAGCCATATGATTATTGAAGTGAAATGGATAAATAAATTGTGATTTACTCATACAATGGAATTCCATACAGCAAAATAAATAAACTATAGTACATACAACTTTCACAAATATTATGCCAAGTGAAGTAGAAAAACACAAAAGAATACAGGAAGAACTGTGCACAATTCCAATCCATAGCCCAGTCTTCTATCCCCAACTACCCACCCATCTTTCCATGTGCAGCTTAAACTTAGCACACACAATCTGAATTTCTGATCTTTCCCCTCAAAGCCTGCTCCTCCCATCAGCTTGTCTAATGACAATTCCACCTTCCAGTGCTCAGGCCAAATACCCTGCAGTCATCCTTGCCTCCTCTTTTCCTTTCATGGCCAGCAACCCTCTGCTGAATGCTGGTCCATGCCACCATCATCTCCCACCACACCAATTAACAGCAACTTCAGATCTCCCTGCTTCTTCCAACAGCGACAAGATCATGACCCAGTGTGTTTTGGTCTTCTTGGATCTCTATTCTGCTCCTCACTCACTCTACACCAGCCACTCTGGCTTCTATCCTAGGCCTTGAACATGCCAAGCATGCTCCTGCCTCAGGGCCTTTGCACCTCAGTCCCCTCCATCTGAAACACTCTCCTCCTTGTACACACATGGCCCTCTCCAGCCGCAGGCTTTAGGTCTGCGTTCAGATGTCAGCCTCAGTGTTGAGGTCTCTTTGGAACACCCCATGTAAAGCTGCCCCTCTTCCTCATTTGGCATTCCCCTGCCAGGGCCCCACTTCAGTTTGCTCATACTGCTCACCACTTTCTGACACTGTCTGTAACACTGTCTTCCCCAGTCCACCACCGTTTCTAAAACATCAACTCCATGAGGACAGAGATGTTTTTCTGTGTTGTGCATTACAGTGTCCCAATGTTCAAAACACTGCCTGGGACATAGTATGTGCTTACTTTAGCACAGCATCCTTAGAAATCAGAGCCTAGGTCAAACGTTTGTGCCAACACTTCCAGGGAGCAAGAGTGAGGGAAAGACGAGTGAACCAGGAAGGAGGGGAAGCAAATCCCGGCAGCACTCAGCCAAGTGGGACACAGCCTGAGGGCGGAGTGGCTGCTGGAGGGGGTGGCCAGGGTGTCACCTCCTTGCTCCTCCCGCTGGCCAATGTCCACTCCCCAGGGCACTAACTTACCTTCACCATCTGCCTCTCCAAGCAGCCCCGGTGGGTCCACTGGGTCAGACCTGGGCAGGGAACTGCAGAGATGGGATTTGAGCCTGACCAAATCCCATCTCTAGGTCCCCAGAAGCCCACATGCTGTGGCCACAGAAAGTACAAGAGCCATCAGAGGACCACGAAGCTGGGAGGGGAGGCGAGTAGCTACGGCCAGGCAGATCCAGGCCCAAGTGGACTGTGGGGGACAGAGAAGCTGGGGTTGGTGGGGGGATGGTTGCATGCAGTTGCTGGTAAATGAATCCACTCTTCCCAGATGACATGAAATGCCACTTTAACACAGAATAAATTGTTGGAGTTGCTCATTTTAAATCATTACTTTACATTATTTACTTTATCTTCCATTATTTTTAGAAACACTTTATCCTGTTTTGCGTTATTTGTCTATGGCTTCATGGTTTGATAAAGTCAGGCCTGACCGCTTCCTGCAGTCAGATGTTCATGCCAGAACATCCCGCTTCGTTTGTATGTTTCTCCTTGAACAGCAGGGATTCTTTTCCAGGGGAGGAGTGTTGCATTAGTTTCTGCTATACAACAAAATAAGTCAGCTGTACACATACACATATCCCACTTTTTTGGATTTCCTTCCCATTTAGCTCACCACAGAGCCCCGAGCAGAGCTCCCCATGCAGCACAGTAGGTTCTCTGCAGTTCTCTCTTTTACACATAATAATGTATATATGCTGATCTCAATCTCCCAGTTCATCCCACACCCCCTTCCCCAACTTGGTGTCCATATGTTTGTTCTCTGCACCTGTGTCTCCATTTCTGCCTTGCAAACAGATTCACCTGTGCTATTTTTCTAGATTCCACATATATGCTTTAATATATGATATTCATTTTTCTGTTTCTCTTTCTGTTATCCATTCTGTGTAACAGTCTCCAGGTCCATCCACATCTCTACAAATCAGCAGAGATTCTGATATTGAGCCCAAACCAAGTGAGCCGTTCTCCTTGGACCCCCTTCTCTCCCCATGGATGTCTTCACAGCCTCCCTGTCAGATCTCAGTGGCCCCAGCACCTGGAGGAGGGAGCAGGGCCAGGCCACAAAAAGTTCTGGAGGGTGGAGTTCATCTTTCCCTTTTGCCAGCGGCCACCCCAGGGCTCCCTGCAGGTGCCCCAGGCGTGTGGGTATGCACAGGGTCACACTTAGACACTCAGAGTCACAGCCAACATAAATGATGCCAAGAGTATCCAGCACAGTCAAAGGCAGTGAAAGTGCTAAAGGCTAGAGACGAGATGACTACCTTTGTTCACAACATAATTCATGTAAGTGTAGGGTTATACAATTAATAGTTGTGATAATTATTGTCATTAACAAATGCTGGTAAACCTCCAGAAACTCTGGTATCTGCTCTGGGTTGGCGGGCCTGCTCCCATGGCCCTTAGAGCCCTTCAGAAGCATAGCCTGTATACCGATGAAGCAGGGAGCACTTGTGATGGCGGAAAGCTGGCAATTTGGGGCTTTTCTAAAACAAAATCGTTCCAGAGAGATCTTCAACCTGGAGGGTGGAAGGAGGCTAGAAAAGAAAGGCCAGGTAGGCTGGAATCCAGGGAGAGCCAGGCAAGGGACCAGAGGTGGAGCTGAGACCAGGCTGGTTATGGACCTGGAAGGGTATTGGATGTGCGGACAAAGGAATGGGCTTCAACTTGATGTCAGTGCTCTGTCAAGCACTTGCTACATTCAACAACCCCAAAAGGTGGGTAGTAATGCCTGGATTTATAGACGCCGGTTGGTTAAATCAACAGGCTTGCACTTCGCGTCTAAGTGTATCAGTGATCCGGGCTGAGAATTGTGGTGAACCCTAGCGGGAGGCTTGCACTTGGGGTTGGGGAGGGGGGATGAAGAGGGCAGGTAGGAGCATGCACATGGGCCCTGGCAGGTGGAGCAGGGAACGTGGGCAGCGAGGAGAAAGTTAGCAGTGGGGTCATGGCCCCCAGGACTTGGGGATTAATGGGGAGGCCTGATCTGAGCATGGCTGCTGGCAGAACATAGACATGGGAGCCAGCAGGTATCAGAGGGTCTGAGGGATGACCCTGAGGTGCTGAAAGAGGGCAGGACTCCAGAGGCACCCTAAAACAAAAAAAAGGGTCAGAGGGACCGGCAGCTGATGCAGAGAACCAGTTAGAAATGGAGAGAGGTGGTCCAGCCCAGAGTGCCAATTCCAAAGCTTCCTGCCACACCAGCGGGTCAGAGTTTTGGGGACAGAAATCAGGTTTCTAGTCGGGGAATACATATTGAGGCTGGACGGAAAGAAGGGTGGGATCAAGAGAGTGCACAGGGTGCAAGGACCAGGTACAGAGATGGGTTTTCGTTTTCATCCAAATTACACATGCACCACAGTTAGAACGGAGCGCTCAAAGGATGCTGACGGTTAGAGCCGACTGAGCTGGGCCGGGGACTGTGTACCAGGGGAGGTCTGCCGGAGCCCCACCCTGGCCAACTGACCAGCCCAGCACAGTCTGATCCTCTGCCCTGAAGTTTGCAGCAGCCCGGGGTCCCACCTGAGCCTTGAGTGCAGAAACCGTTCCCTTCTCACTCCTTTCCTGGCCATCCACCTAACAGGCCAGTGTTTAAGGCACCTTCTCAAATACACACAAGGGCAAAGGCACATTTCTTCTCCCTGGATTCCATGCTGGGAAAGGTAGGGCTCATGGGGATCCTGTGTGTACACCCTGCTGAAAATAAGCACCTTGTGTCTCCCTAGGCCCCACCTGCCAGGGAGCTCAGAGCCACATTCAATCTCTCAGCTTGAAGAAATGACACAGGTCCTAAATCATCTGATAATTTGCCTGCTCACTTTTCTTGGATTTACTCTTCCATCTTCCCTTATTCTTTTATTTTGTTTTAAATACATTCAGCCTTATTCCAAAAAAGAAACAGAAGTTGCTACAAAGTTACATACATAGAACAAGCTAATACTGTGTGTGTGTGTGTATGTGTGTGTGTGTGTGTGTTTGCTAGTGGCTCAGTTGCAGGCTTCCCTAGTAGCTCAGACGGTAATCTGCCTGCCATACAGGAGACCTGGGTTTCATCCCTGGATCAGGAAGATCCCCTGGAGAAGGGAATGGCTACCCACTCCAGTATTCTTGCCTGGAGAATCCCATGGTCAGAGGAGCCTGATGGGCTGCAGTTCCCCAAAGAGTTGGACACGACTGAGCAACTAACACACACACAAGCTAATATTAAATTAGAATAAAAAGATACCCAGGGCAAAGCAAACACAAGAGTATGGAAGTCAGGTGGCTCACCCCATCACCTCTGCACAACCATTTGCTTACTCAGCACCCCCCCTCCCCCCCACCAGTTACCTGTAGGGGCCTGGGGCAGCCTAGGAGGCAACAGCAGTGAAGGGCCCAGAGCCTTCCCTTCACAGACGTGGCAGGGGAGTAAGCATGGGTGCCAGGGCTTTGATCAGAAGAGCACAGTCCAGCCCCAGACAGACAGGGACCTGAGGGGTGACAACACTGGCCGGCCAGCTCAGGGAGGAAACAGAGAGTCCCTAGGGTGGAGTCAGCCCCCTGCGACATGGTCTCCCAAATGAAGAGAACTCATACCCTGGAGCCCAGACCAAAGGCAGGGGGCACGGCCAGGCTGGGGGCAGGGAGGATGCACTTGACCCCAGGGCCAAGGAACAGCCAGCCAGTGCCCACTTGGCACACCTATTTACCTTTTTCCCTGGGTAATGATCTGTCTCTATTTTATAATTACTGTATTGTATGAGTTCTTGTGAATTGTCTTGAACCCTCTGTGGGAAGAAGAAGGGCATTTACTAATTGACAAATTAATTAGCAAGTCCTTCTCCATCCATTTACATCCTGGGCCTGCCCATTCCCAGCACAGCATCTGCCTCGAGCACCCTGCAGCAGGGAGAGACCACATGCTGGCAGGCAAGGTGGTCCCACTTGGAGACGCTGGCAGACCACCCTGTCTCTCCTCACACCTGTGAGCAGCACACAGCAGCCTGGAGCTGGATGCTACCCTCAGGAGCAGGGTATCTAAGCCTGCCCCTCGGGCTCTGCCTACCAGCAGGTCAGCCCTGTTTCTCTCCTCCTTCTTCATGAGTGCCCTATGCTAGCTCCACCACATGCACATCACTTCACCTGGGCCACAGCAGCTCTGCAGTTGGGCCAAGTTGCAGGCCCAGGACAATGCCCCCAGCACCCTGAGCCTCAGCCTCCACAGGGGACCCCAGCGACACCCATGCTTCAGGCCTAGCCCTGGGACCTCACTCCTCCCTGGCATCACCTGTCCTGGAGCTTCCTGTTGGATCTGGCCAACACGAGGCCTCGGCAGAAACCTGGAAGCAGAAGCAGGCAGGTCAGACCAGGCTGGCGTCCACCCCAGGCTCTCTCCCCGCTGGGCCACAGCAGGCAGGGTGTCCTCCACATGCAGCCATGGCCCAGGAGCAGGGCCTCCTCTCTCCACAGCTGCCCGCCCCTGGGCCTCAGGCCTCGGTGGCCATAGCTTCCGTGGTGACTCTCTCTTTATGCTCACTGTTCCCTCCACAGCCACCCAGGTTGAGTATGCCATTCCCTGCTGGGACCCCTTCTGGTACATCTTTTTCATTCCAAGATGCCTCAGACAAGGCTCTTTTGTTCACAAGGGAGAGAAATATGCGTAAGCCACAATCAACCTGTGTTGGGTGTCCCCAAGACCATCCTCAGGCCAGATAGTTAACTAGACAGACTCTCATTACTCAGAAAAATGCTGTTCTACTCACAGGGACGGTTTGTGCATGGAGAAAGGCACCGTGAGAAACTCAGGAGACGCAAGCACAAGCCTCTGGGGGTCCACACCAACGGAGCTATGTGGGGACATACCTAATTCCCCCCAGCAACATTGAAACAGGTGCAAAATGTTCCCAGCCAGAGGCTCCCCTGAGCCCTAGTGACCAGAGCTTTTACTAGGGCTGTCACAGAAGCCTACGGGACTGACTCCACTCCCCAGAGAAAATGCAGGCATTTACCGGCAATCACATTGTCTGGATAAACTTATCTGGTCAGACTGGTCCAGCGTGGCCCAAGCCCTCAGGCATGCAGAAACACTCCTGCCAGGCAGAACACTCTAAGATCTCTGGAGTCAGGCCTTTATCTGGAATGGACAGGGCCTGCCATTAAGCAAAATGAGGACAAGCAGTTCCCAGAGCTGGGGGCTGACAGCTGGCCTCCAAGAAAGCAGAGCTAGCAGGGAAGCCCTCAGGATTCCCTCCACCTTCTCTCCTTCCTGCTGTTCCTGCCCTTCTCTGTTCCCTTGTCTTCCCTTCTCTTCTCTTCCTCTCTCCCTCTATGTCCTTCCCAGTATCCTCCTCTCCCATAGGCACATGGGCCAATAGCAGAAGCCCCAGGCCACCTGCCTCCCGCCTTTCAAGGAGTGGGGCCCCCACCCCACCCCGCCAGTGCTGCGTTAGCTCCAGCCCATGCTCATCTCTGTGCCACTCAGCACCCTAAACTCAGCCTCCACAGGGGACATCTCTGCATCAGACATAGGTGCAGGTGCTAGTACAATCACAACAGTCTGAGGCCCGATTCCCAATGACTGGGAGAGGGACCATGGCTGGACTGGCTTGAGTCAGATGCTCACACCTGCTCCCATCAGCCATGGCCAGAGAGGCAGGGGCAGAGAAAAGTGGTGTGGGCTGGGGAAGCTCCCCCAAAAGACATCTACTGCATAGGCAGAGCACTCAGGACCCGCACCGACAGGTGAGATGAGGAGCAGGGGCAAAGAAAGTACACACATGGGACCGAGCCTGCGGAGGCCACTCTCCCCGCTTTAGCCAGAGAGTCCATCAGCACAGCATCCTAGAACGCTCTTTCTGGAGAAAGACCTGAAATGGTCAAAAATGATCTCAGTCTGAGATGATCTGACGTCATTGCCGAGTGCGGGACATTTGGGCCTGATGCTCGGTCTCCTGCATGGAGACTGGTCCCAGAGCAAGGCGAGCAGTCAATTTGACCAAGGGCAAAAGCGGCACCTTAACAAAAGGAACAGGCCTGCAGAGCCTTGTTTTTTGGCCCACGCTATTAAGTCACCTCTGATGGACTGGGCAGCCCAGAATGAGGTTCACAGAAGGACCCCCAGAAGCATTCTCACCTTGAAGGGGGAAGGAGCCTGCTTAACAGCCCAGATCACGGACCTGCGAGTGGAGCTGTGCTGGCCACGTCAGATGAGTCTGGAAGCAAGGCAGCTACTTTGGCCCACATGCAGTCAGAGGCGGGGAGCTCCCTGCAGGGAGAGGAGACGCACAGTGCATCAGTACCATGACCCAGACGCCAGGGCAGGTGTAAGTGTACGAGAAGGGAGGTGAGAATGGACAGGCTGGGCAAGCTGCCATCGGGCTGCAGGGACCCGTGTGTGTGGCCAGGCCAGGAATCTCATGGTCCTAGTTGGAACTAGGACCAATTCCTTGGGTTGAGACAACCCCAAGACAGCCAAGGGGAAGTCAGTCCCCTCCAAATAAGGTGTGTACGAATGCAGTTGGAAAAATAAAAGTGGTAACATATCTTCTGAGGAGGCAGGCACTGTGATCACTCACCTAACACCCACCATAGAGGCCCCCTATCTTCTTGTTCACTCCTCCTTCTCCACTATGGGAACCCTGCCTCAAGAATCACCCTGGGAGCTCTCACCAGGGGCTGCCAAGACTGGTACTGGATTAAAGGTTATTATTTCCAAGAAATGTACTGTTGAACATACAGAGGTCTCTGAGTGGACTGTCTGGACTTAGAAAATAGAGGAGCAGCCGTGAGAGACCGAGGGTCCTTCGCACTGCCCTGCTCCCACCCAGTCAAAAAGCAGAAGGGATCGTACATCCAGAGCACACTTGGCCATCACTTTCCCACTGGCTCCCGGGGCTTCTGTGGCCCCTGACCCAGTCCCTCCAGTGGGGAGGCCGGGGACCTGGGATCCAGGGCGGCACTTAGCAAGCATTTCTACCATCCCTATCTTTCCCACCTCTCCCCCCAGATCAGGCATTCAACCCCCCTGAGCTGCTGCTGATCCATCAGTAAAATGGATAGAATAATATCAATCTCACCAGGGTGTTATTTAGACTTATTTATTAATGCTGGCAATATACTCAAAGCCCTCAAGATTAAAGCAATAGATCACTGGGAAATATTATTGCATCCTGTTGCCATAGCGATGGTTCCACTCTCTCAGCTCCTCCTCGGAGCCCCATGCAGCATTAGGCTCTGAGGGTCTGGGGAGTAGAACTGCACCAACCAGGACATTAACACTAACAACGGTGATAATTAAATTACACAGAGAGGAAGCCCATGAAATATGTATGGGAGAGAAATGGATTTGATTCATTTAGGCAAATGGGCATGTTTTCCCATTAGAAATGGCTCCCCGGAGCCTGGGGCTGGCTCCCCACGGCACTCATCTCTTTAGACAAGGCCAGGGACTGGGGGCCGGGGCAGGAGCCGAGGTTGGGAGCCGGGTTGGGGCAGAGACCCCAGTAAAGCTTTCTGAAAGCAACAGCACTGCTGTGGCCCTGAGCTGGAGGGCTAGCCCTGAGGCGCAGGGCCCTGGATGGGACCCTCCCCTGCCACTCGCTAGCCGCTCCCCCGACTTTCCCTGCAGCCACCTCTTCTGTAAGATGGAGAAGCACTGGGTGACCCAGGTTTGTTGTAAGGATTCAAGGAGACACAAATAAGGCACAAATTGCCCTCAGGGGTCATCATCCCCTTTGTACCGAGAGGACTCTAGGCTTCAGAACTAGGTTAGGAGAATTCTCTACATGTGGTTGGCTATCCAACTTACTGTCCAGCGGGAGCAAGCAGCAACCACATGAACTGGGCCCCCGACCCAGAAGCATCAAAGGTAGCTCACCCCCACCCACCCCACTGCCCTCCCAGCTGGCCAAGCCCAGGATGGCCCTTCCAGACAGCCACCTCATCCACCCCGAGTGGCCCTGCTCAGACAGGCCCCAGACACTTCTGTCCTATGGACAGGAACCAGCTGTCTCTGCTATGTCAGGCTCCCTTCCTGCCCAGGATGGTAGTGAACCTCAGATGGGAGGGAGCTCTCAGACCCCAGAAACACATCCCGCCCTGTCTGGACCAGAAGCCTGAAAGTCTGCTGCCAGAGCCCCAGGCCCCTGAATGGAATGGCTGGAGCCCCAGCTTGGAGCCAGACACAGGTGGTAGCAGCCACTCCTTCACTAGCTCACCAGGGAAGGTGGCTGGATGTGCCTGGGGCCAGAGCTCTCCTGTCTTGGCTGTAACATTCTTTCAAGGTCCTTTCAGGGCCTCTCACCCCCTCCAGAGCCTATCGCTTGGGATGGGTGTGCCACAAGAGCCCCTTGCAGCAGGCACTGTTACTCTGCCCGTTTCACAGATAAAGAAACTGAGGCTCAGTGACCTCAGCCATTAGCCCCTGATCATGGAGCACGTCACTGGGGCCGGATTCATGGAGGGAAGGGCTCTGTGTCAGGAGTGGGATGTGGGCAGGGGCCCTGACTTTGTCCTTTGCTGCACCCCACCTCCCTCAGAAGTTCTACAGACCCTCCTGTGTGCGCTCTGCTGAGGACCAGGGGAGAACAGCTCTGGCGCCCAGGGGCAATGTCAGTAAGGAGCCCAGGCCCCCTAAGACACACAGCCGAGGCTCAGGGAGGGGCCCTGCCCAGGAACCACCAAGCAACCCCCTGGGGTCCACATGGGGTCTCCCTTCCCTGGGAGGTCACACCTGAGCCTGGTTCTAATGTCATCCTGGGTGGCTCTAAACACATCTCAGTTTAAGCCTCGCACTCCCTTCAGACCAGGAGCTCCTCACTGGTTGGGACAGAGCCTCTCCACCACACACACACACTCACACACACACTCTCTCACATACAGGGCCAAACCAGCTCTGTCTGATTCAAAGCCAGAAATGCTGTCCACACCTCACTGGGGCTCAGGAGTACCAGCAGAGCCCCTTCCACTGTGACCCTGGCCCTGTTTCTATGTCCATGGGGTCGATGAGCTTCATGCTGGTGACCTTGCCCCACAAAATATCTCATCACACCCCTCCACCCCGTGCCATGTGCCAGGCACTATTCCAGGCACAGAGGAGACTCGGGAAACAAAGAACAAAGCCCTACCCTCCTGAATCTCCCAAAGCCACAACAGATGGTATGTATACCGCATTAAGGCAGTGACCGGGGAGCCTCACTGACAAGATGCCACCAGGCAAACACCTAAAGGAAGTTTAGGAGCTGACCGCAGGGTGCCAGGAAGAAGAGTGCTCCAGGCAAGGACACAGCATGTGCCAAGGCCTTCCCATTGCATCCACGCACATAAAAGCACCTTGTTGAGCTCCCAGTCCCCAGGTATGAGCCTGACACCTGACAATTCCTTCACAGTTACCATATCCCAGGGACCCAAAAACCACCTGGCGAGGGTTACCTCATTTTGCTGTTGCAGAAACTAAGGGTCAGAGATCTTAGGTGACTTTCTGAACGTCACATACTTATGTGTGCAACTTGACAACAGGTCTGCCTGGCTCCAAGGCTTGTGTCTGTCCACATCCCCCACCCCTTCCCACCCTGCTTAATGCTGTGAGTCCAGCTTATTCAGCCTTGGTGTTGATATTCTTCCTGCGGAAGGAATGAATGGATGAATGAATAAATGAACCAGCACCAAGACAGGCATTGCCGTCTGGATGGGCAGGGGGCTGGCTCTGGGCCCTCTTCAGAGTAGATCACAGCCAGCTAAGCTGGGCATCCCCTGAAGCTACCCTGCTTCCAGGCAGCCTCAGGCCAAGACTAAGGAAAGCAGAACCATGACCACCACCAGCTTTCTCCAGGACCAGGGCGGGCATCTTGTGTTAACTAGCAGGGGCTGCACTCACAACCACTCTTGGTCTCCAGAGGTATTCTGACCCCACCTAGACAGCCCTGAAGGGTGGCAGCCAAAAAAGTTATGAGGACCCCCAGCACCGCTCCTGCCCACTGCTCCAGCCACACTCTCACCTTCACCCCTGGATTCCAGCCACACCAGGCTCCCCATGCTCCCTGCGGGAAGCACCTCAGTGGTCAGCCCTTGGCTATGGTATCCCTCTGCTCAGAAGGCTCTGTGTGGCTGCTCCGGGGCTTCTGAGACTCAGGTCAACCCTACCTCCACCAAGTAGCCTCCTCACCACCAGTTTCCATCAATACCCCCTCGGAGACCCTGCCCCAAGTGTTGACTGCTTATTATGGCCACAATGCTCGACGCAGACCTTGTCCCTGGAGCAGCCCTAACAGTGCATCCCGCAGCCCTCTGTCCCCAGCAAGCCACCAGCAGACTCTCTAGGAAGCATCTGGGGACAGAAGCAAGCCCTCTTTGCACATCTCAGGCAATCTGCTTCTCTTTCTGAGAGCACTGCAAATCCATTTCCCCAGCAGTGATGGGAATGGGTATTGTCAACGGTGGGGAGAGCACATTATGAATGATTCCACTTGAGTCCATTTCTGAAAGGAGGAAATCAATATGCTCTTCCCAGCACGGTCTGCTCCCCTCACCTGACCTCTCTACTCAGGCCCCAGCTGCTCCCTGCGGACACCCTCTCTCCTTTTTCCTTCCCAGAAGGGGCTGGCCCTTTCTCAGAACCACCCACAAACCTCAGGAAACCAGGCTTCTCTTCCAGGGAAAGTGCACTCACCCCCGCAGGTCACCAGGGGATAGGAACTTGATCTGTGCTTGAGAAACCTCCATGGACCCAGCCTGGGGCCTCTGAAACCACAGTCAAGGGCAGGCCTGCCGTGTGCTGGGCATTACTCAGCATTCACACACGTTGTTCACAAAACACGTGGGAACACCAGGACTTCGGTCTCAGGATGGGCCCTAGGAGCTCTAACTAATGGGCAGGCAAGGAAACTGAGGCTCAGAAAGGCTCAGCGTTTCCCCAAGGACACACAGCTCAAACGTGGGTGTGCTAAAAGCCAGGTGCTAAGCTGCACCTCCATGGGTCGGCTCCAGGGACACTTAAACCCCAGCTTCCTCAACGCAAGCTGCGTGAACAAGTCACATAATACGTAAAAGCCTCCTCCAGTACAGGCTGGTACATCTCCTCAGGGCAGCAATGCTAGTCTATCCAGAGAGGCCCAGCCAGCTGTGCCCTGAGTGAGATGGCTTCCTGCCACGCTCATCCCAGCCTGCATCCAGCCTTCTCCCTTCCTGGAAGACCTCAGGCCTGGCTGTGTGCTTCAGGAAGCATACCCCTTTGCCCAAAGGTGTTCTGGAACTTGCCTGGCCACCCCGCTGCCAGGAAGCCTCAGGCTGTGTGTCAGCAGCTGTACACACCCTCCTGGCCTCAAGCTAACTTTAATACTTAGTGTCCAGTGAGCATTCTTTTTACTTTATTGACTCTACCTCACCCCAAAGTCAGGCCATTCATTCTTCTGTTCTGCTTTGGAAGCATTTCCACAAACTCACTTTCTGGAGGCAACATGATTCATCAAAAAAAAAAAAGAGGCTAATGCAGCAGGCAGAGATTGGGTTCCAGCTATGCCACCAACCGGCTGTGATGCCTGAGATGCCATCCTTCCCTCTCCAGCCTAAGTTTCCCCCTCTGTAAAATGGGAGGGTTGAGCTAGATATGTTGCAAGAAGGGGGAATCCCTTCCAGGCCCCCTTCTTGGGAAAGTGGGCTCTTGCCTAACACTCAGAAATGAATTGCCCAAGGAGACACATGTGCTGACAAAGCAAGAGACTTCATTGCGAAGGGGCACCCGGGTGGAGAGCAGGAGGGTGAGGGAACCCAGGAGGACTGCTCTGCCACGTGGCTGGCAGTCTTGAGTTCTACTGTAATCGGGTTACTGTCTCTGGCCAGTCACTCTGACTCAGGTTCCCTCCTGAGAGAGGGGCACACATCACTCAGGATGATTCCAGTGAGAAAGCTCTGGTAGTTGATAAGACATAGGGACTGGCATCTCCTCTCTCCTTTCGACCTTTTCAAAAGTCTTCACGGGTGGTGGCAGCTTGTTAGTTCTGCGTTCCTTACCAGGATCTCGTGTTCAAGATAACCACTCCAGTGGTGACGACAGTGTCTGTCCAGGGCCAGTGGTTCCAGTCGGCGGTTCCCCAAATGGATGCATTACCAGGGCCCCTCCCGTTAGGGACAGCTCCTCCTTTCTGGGCAAGGTGAGCTGACACAAGGCATCACCCGGCCTGCCTCAGCCGACAACCCACTGTTAGTCATTTACAATCAAGGAGATTAGCTTTCCAAATCTCTTTGCCAAACCCTCCTCTGCCAAACCCAGAGGAGCACTCTTCTGGGTGCTCCCTCTCTCCAAGACCCAGATGGAGTTAGGGCTGCTGTCTGGAGATTGACTGGTCCCTGGAAGAGGCAGCAAGCTCTCTGACAAGCCTGACATCTGAGAGGAAGAGCCCAGCCTGGAGGTGACACTTCTGCTCACAACGAAGCTGGAGTTAGCCCCTGGTCCCCACCCAACCATGAGGAAACCAGGAGGTTTCCCCATCCACCAACCTGGAAGGTCGCAAGCTGGGCACCCTAGGAGGCAGCCCACTGAAGACCACCCAAACCTGCATTTCCCAGACAGGAGCTCAGGTGGGGCTGCCTGGGTGAGAGCCGCCTGGCCCTTGAAAAAGCTCTGAGGGTCTGGAGGTGGGGGGCGGGGATACTCCAAGCCTGGAAGCTGGGGCCCTCCTCAGGCGCTGCCTCTGAACATCCTCACTAGGGTACAGTGCAGAAGGGAGGCTTCAGGGAGACAGAACAGGAAAGGGAAGCCCACATGGGCAGGGACGTGGGGTCCCAGAAACACAGTAGCTTAAGGCTGGGGAGGTTAGAGAGACAGGGGAGGCGGGGAGCAGAATTACACCTGGAAATTACTGCTGGTCATGTAGCTTCATCCTCACAGCTGCCAGGACCCAGAGCAGCTGGGATGGGGGTGGCGGGAGGTGGCTTCTTGACAGAGCTTCAGGAACACAGTGACCATTCTAGGCCCATGTTTACTGCATCTTCCAGCAACGCCAGCCCTAGGCAGAAACAAAGACTCCAGCACTGTTCATTCACACCACACTCATTCAACCAGCCAGCACCAGGCCCTGGGTTGGGGTGGATGGAGCCCATACTGACCTGCTGCCCACCAGCCCGGCAGGACATGCATCTCCCAGGAGTGTCTGCAGGACAGCAGCACACTAAGGCCATTGGCCGTGGGCAGGTTACTACTCTGACTATACAAGTGAGACAATCCAGGCCCACAGACGCTTTGACTTAACCTTGCCGGCAAATTGTCCACTGCAGACTTGCCCCCACCAGCCCACCTCAGGAGGAAAGTGAAGACGTAGCAGGCAGCAGCTCACCTGTGTCCTTCAGGGAAACTGAAGAACATGCATGGAGCAACCCCCCAGGCCAGAAAGCTGACTAAGCCCTCCTCCCCACTGGCACCCCTTGGGTCTGCCCCCAGGGAAGATCCTTCTGGAACTTCTTCTGAGAAGCTTTATCTTCACCCCAGGGCCCCTCACATCCTCTCCCCTTCACCACAGCCAGAAGGCCTGGTTCTCAGTCAGCTGCGCCCAATACACATGGGTCCCCAAGGGCCAGGACCCAGTGTCAACCCCTGGGACCTCTGAGCCCAACAGTTTCAGCCTGAGCAAGATCAGGATGTTCACGGGACGGGATGGATGAACTCACCGATACCTGCCTCATACAAACATGATAGTAGCATTTCACCTTCCCTTCATTTTTTTTTTAATAACTTTTGTCCTAATAGAAAATATGCCAAAAAATTAAGACAAAAAGAAAAAACTCATAAAGTCAGTGTTGACATATTCACATATTTCCTTCCAGACTTTTTTTTTTTTTTTTTTTTCCTTCCAGACTTTTTAGATGGCTTTTTAGCTCCTGTTTGTTTACAAAGCAAAATTGCAAGGATTGGGAATGGTTTTGTTGCCTGCTTTTTGTGCTCAAGGTCATGTGGTAAGCATTTTTTTGAGTGTTAATTCATATGTTTAGTAAATTTTTTAATGACTGCACCACATTCACTTTAATCACTTCATGATTTAGATACTCATTCCTCTAACAGGGTCATTAAGTAGCTGCCAATTTTAGGCCACAGAAATATAGCCACAGGGCCTCACTCCAGGCATGAGCCAAGGTTTGCACATGCGAGGTGTCCGGAACAGAGTCTCACCTGGCCTCCCTGTTCGGAGGCCTGTCCTTAGTAAGCCTTTGACCTGGATGCCAATGGCTTTCCAGCAACTGTGGCTGGCTCCACCTCAAGGGCAGGCCCAGGAACCACCCCACCCCTGAGGGCGCACCCTCAGCAGCCCCTGGTCCTTCTCACCTCCAGCCCGAAGGAAGAGGGTTTCTTCCCAGCCCTGGCTGTCCCTCTAGACTCCTCAGTCTCTCTGCCCCTCACACCCTCCAGACAGAGCTGATCTGGGCCAGCCTCCCACTGCTTATCTATGAAACACACCAGATGATAACCTGGTTGTGCACATGCTTGCTAAATCACTCCCGTCGTGTCCAACTCATTGTGACCCCATGGACTGTAGCTTGTCAGGCTCCTCTGTCCATGGGACTCTCCAGGCAAGAATACTGGAGGGAGTTGCCATGCCTCCTCCAGGGGATCTTCCTGACCCAGGGATAGAACCCCGGTCTCTTAAGTCTCCAGTACTGGCAGGTGGGTTCTTTACCACGAGTGCCACCTGGGAAGCCTGATGACTTGGTAACCAGTCTAGAAATAAACATAGAATGGGGAGGCGGCCCTGGTCTGGAACGGAGCCCTTGCTGCCCCTGCAGGCCTGGGGTGCTGCACCTGCGCCTCAAGAGGGTCTGGGATGCCCTTGCTGGAGGTAAGTCCAGCCAGAATGGCCACAGTAGGAGCCAGACTACCTCAAGTCATGCCACCATGGCCTCAAGCCCCAGAAGGTGGGGCTCCCTGAGTGAGCGCCCCTGCCCACTGGGTGGGTGCCTCCCTGCACCTCTGCTCTCTGCCCCCTCCTCCTCTCCCAACCAGCTCCCTGCCAGCAGCACGCAGCTGCCTCCTGACCACAGCCTCTGCTGGCTTCCCCAGTTCACACGGCCCCTGCCTCCGTAACCCGACTGGCCCAGCTCAGGCCCTCGCGGCTTCTCTTGGGGCATAGGTGGCTGCTTGGCCACAAACAGGTTTCTTGGCCCAAGCAGCCTGCTCTGGTCTCTTGGTTCAGACAGGGGAGGGCAGCAGCCCTGACCGCAGGGACCTGGGGCAGCAGATGCCCTCAAGGAGGGGCTGGGGGCAGCAGTGAGCACAGGTTTGACAGGAGAGCTGGGGCTCCAGGGCAGCACCTGGAAGACACACCCACCTGCCAAGGATGGCCACGCAATGAGTGGCCCCTGTGCAGGCAGAACAGGGTGGGCAATACTCCTGGG
The DNA here is from genome assembly GCF_019320065.1 of Cervus canadensis. Taxonomy (NCBI): domain Eukaryota; kingdom Metazoa; phylum Chordata; class Mammalia; order Artiodactyla; family Cervidae; genus Cervus; species Cervus canadensis. Next base: position 73,382,748 of record NC_057400.1, read on the forward strand.
ACACAGGGCCGTCCCAGAAGGACCCGCAGCATCTGTGATAGCACCAGATACATGACATTAGCCAAGAGCTGGCCCAGACAGCTCCCAGGCACCTCCAGAGATAGCCAGGGCTTGAGGGGAGGTGGAAAAGGCAAAAGGAGGAGGTGCCAGACAGGCATTAGGGACCCAGGTGCCAGCAGCCGTGAGATATCCCCTGGGGATCCCTGCTTATTGGGGGGATGGAAGGTTGGGGCAGAGGGGGAAAGACACGAAAGCCTAAATGGGCTGGGGTGGGGGGTGCAGGGGGAGTTGGGGAGGAGGGGGTCATCCCAGCTGCAGGGGCCACACCCTCCCAGGCAGCCAGGCCCAATGACTGGTGGAGGCAGGAGCATAGGGGCCTGGCCATCTCAGCCCACTGCCCCCATGGGACATCTCTGAAGGCCACTCCAGCCCAGCAGTTGGACTCTGTGGCAGTCCCAGTGCTCTCTGCCTGCTCTTGCTTTATCCGAAGATCACTCTCTAAAAATCATCCTGTCTAGTCCATTCTCTCTGATCCTGCCTCCAGGAAGCCAGTGTGGACCCTCACAGAAAAGTCCCAAGGATGCTGCAGGGGTACTTCCTGAGGAAGCTGGATGCAGTCATCTGGGCAGCAGGCTTCTTCAGCCTGTGTCCTTGACCTGCCCTCCTCTTCCCCTGGGGCTCACACCTGCTCCCCGTGACCCAGTGTCCATCACCACACTGCCAAGGCTGCTGACACTGCTCCTGAGCCTCACTGTACCTGCTGTTTCCCACACCCTCCCTCCTGCAGCCTGGGCCCTCTGCCAGTTGCTCCCCACCACAGCCGTCCTCAAGGCCTGCTCAGAGCCCCGCCACACTTCATGCTGCTGTTCCTCTGAGGTTGCCCACTGGGAGCCCCAGTTCTGCCTCAGCCTCGGGTTCAGCCATCACAGTCAGGACAACTGTGCTGCGGGGAGCAGGGCTGGAGCAGACGGAGCGGCCTTATGCTCCTGCCTCGACCAGCCTTGGACCTGGCTGCCTGGGGGGGCGTGGCCTCTACAGCTGGGATCCACCCCCCACCCCACCTGGCTGCCTGGGGGGCGTGGCCTCTGCAGCTGGATCTGCCCCCCACCCCACCCGACCCCAGTGTTGACAGCATCTCCTAGAGACTATCTGGGCTTTCCTGTCCTTGCCCCTCTGCCCCAGGTCCACTGGGTCCGAATGCGCAAAGTAGGGACAACTTGGGGGCAGATCACCGAGAGTTGCCTGTGGAGCTTTGACAGAGAATGTACCAGGCTGTCCCACCTTGGGGTCTTCTCATCCACGAGACACAGAAGTGGAGGGACCAGGGACCCAGCTGGAGGGCCACTGCTGGTTGTCCCAGCTGTGGGACCCCTCACCTCACATTAACGAAGCCACAGAGACAAAAACCACACGTGTGATGTAAAGGGGCTTTGGGGCAAGTGCAGCGTGGTGCTGTGAGTGTCAGCTTGGAGACGAATACAGTCAAGTTTGGGAAGGGCCTGAGGACCCACCTCACGGAGGCCGTGGAGACACCATGATGGGGAGGGGATGGGTATCCAAGCAGGGGGCCCCAGAATTCAGGCCAGCACATATCGTGGCCACCCCCACGGCGGGCATGACTGTAACCAGTGCCCACATGTATGAGTGTATTCATCCATGAGGCCTGCCATAACAAAGTGACACAGCCAGGAGGCTTAAACAACAGACATTATGATGTCTGGCTCTGAAGGCCAGAAGTCCAAAATGAAGATGTCAGCAGGACTGGTTCCACCTGAGGCAGTGGGGGAAGGGCCCTGCCCAGGCCTTGCTCCCTGGCTTACAGACTCCCCAGGTCTCCACAGAGCCCTCCCTCTGTGCCCATCTGCGTGTAATCTTCTCTTCTTACAAGGGGTCCAGTCCCCCTGGATCAGGGCCCACCCAGTGACCTCTTTCTCAGCTGACTGCCTCTGAAAGGACCCTATGTCCAAGTAAGGTCAAATACTGAGGGCTGAGGGTTAGGACTCCAACATGTGAAGAGAGGAACACGGTGGCTCCGGTGGACTTTTGCTGCCTCATCACATCAAAGAAGGGCCCGCTGGAAGCTCCGTGTACCTCTGTAGAGGCTGTGGGCCACGGGGGCCACTGGCCACTGCTCTCTACTGCCACCCGGGAGACAAGAGTAGGGAGGAGGGCAGCCCAGAGCCAGCCAGAGCCCCTGCACCCCTGTCGCCAATCAGACAGCTCTGCTCTGCGCTGGGCTTTAAGATAACCTGTCGATTTTTAAGCCAAGGCTAACTTTAGTTACCAGTGACGTGACGAACAGGGGGAAATAAGTAATCATTAGAACGGAATCCAAATGAAGGAAATAGCCCAGGTCTCACTGGGATTTGGGCTGCTGCTTTATTTTTTTTAATTGTCATGGCTTGCTGACATAGTTCTTCCTAAGCTGAAGCAACATGAAAGAAACCTTTTACCAAACATGACACATTACCATTTGGGAAATATTAAGACATTGATTATTCTCCTTATCTACAGCTGTTTTACAAACCATCCCAAGATTTAGTGACTTAATGCAGCACACTTTATTGTCTCTCACTGTCTTGTGGATCGGGACGTGGGGCAGAACGCAGCTGAGTGATTCTTCTGCTCTGCCTGACGCTGACTGAGGTGGCTCCACCATGCACGCTGGTTCAGGACGTCAATACCCAGGATGGCTACCTGCCCCTCAGTCTTGGTCTCAGGGCCTCCCACACTGCATCCCCCCCCAGGGCCACCTGGCCTTGGTGTAGGGGCACAGGGCTCCAGGGGCAAATCATCTGGGCAGAGATGCTAGGAGCCCACACCAGAGAGGGAAAAGCAACCTGGAGAGGAGCCTGTGTGCCCAGCAGGCATAGCAACCCCTGACTCACAACTGCCCACTCACACACTCCCCCATATGTATACCTGCCCACATGTACACTCTCCCACACTCGCCCACACTCACATCTGCTCACTCACATACCCCCCCATATATACACCTGCCCACATGTACACACTCCCACACTCACCCACACTCACACCTGCTCACTCAGTCTCCCATATGCACACCTGCCCACATTCACAAGCTTCCACACTCACCCCACTCACACCTGTCCCCACACTCACACTCACCCACACTCACACTCACCCCCACTTACAACTGCTCACATAGACTATCTCATATACACCCACTCATACCTGCTCACATATACATCCCCACACTCATCCACATTCACACTTCCCCCCACATACTCTTCCATACGTACACCTGCACATTACGTGCTCTCATACACAAACCCACACACATATCTGCCCATACACACTGTCTCACACACACTCACTCACACCTGCTCACACACAGTCTCATACACACTCACACCTGCTCACATGTACATCCCCCATACTCACACCCACACTCACACTTGTTCACACACATGAACACTACCACACTTACACACTCACAATCACACATCCTCATACACATCCACACACTGACAGACACACCAACACACACTCATAGACACAAGTTGCCCTCACACCTCCATACACAAACCAATTACACCCACTTTCCCTCATAGGTCAGTTGGTAGAGAATCCGCCTGCAATGCAGATTGCAGTTCGATTCCTGGGTCAAGAAGATCCCCTGGAGAAGGGATAGGCTACCCACTCCAGTATTCTTGGGCTTCCCTTGTGGCTCAGCTAGTAAAGAATCCGCGTGCAATGCGGGAGACCTGAGTTCGACCCCTGGGATGGGAAGATTCCCTGGAGAAGGGAAAGGCTACCCACTCCAGTATTCTGGCCTAGAGAATTCCATGGACTCTATTGTCCATGGGGTTGCAAAGAGTCGGACACTACTGAGCGACTTTCACTTTCACATACATAGGCACACATCACACACATAGTCACACTCACAGATGCTCACACATATTTACACAATGTCACCACAGCACAAAGCACAAAGTTGTGGACCCCTGGGACACAGTTTTGGAGAACACACCAAGTGGAATCACCTCCTCAGGAATGACTAGTTGGACATCACCAGGCACCAGGCCTATCCCAGGTGCTGGGGAGCAGCAGAGAAGGAATGAAGTGGGAATGTGCGTGGGAGGATGCAGTGCTGACCCGACCTCTACATCTTCTATGCTCTTCTGAAGATTTGGCCTCATAATTCCTGGACTCCACCTCAGAGGCAAAAAATAGCACCCATGAGATATCCAGCTAGCAAATCATTCATTCAGCTTTTTTGTTTTGTTAACATCTGTGCTGTTTACACTTTGTTTTACATTTTGATGCAAATACCTCCCAATAGAACACAGGCCTCTTATTAGAGCCACTCAGTATTTTTTTTTTTTCCAGCTGCACCATGGCATGCAGGATTTAGCTCCCCTGACCAGGGATCAAACCCATGCCCCCTGCTTTGGAAGTGTGGAGTCTTAACCACTGGATGGCCAGGGACATCTTTGTGTTGTTTTTTAAATTCATTATCAGTTTTTAAAACTCAGGAGATACCACATAAAATCTGGATTTCTGGTTTCTCTTGAAACAGTGGAAGACCTTAGAATGCATGATGCCAGGCTGAGTGCTAGTCCCACCCCAGTTCTGCAAGCTAGCCTCAGGCCTAAGGGAGATTTCTAAAGCTTGGAGTTGGTAACCTCCATGTCACAAAATGGCAGCCCTTAGAAATTTCATTTCCTGCTGAAGAGTCAGGCTGGAGAGGAGGCAGCCCCATCCCTGGGCACAGTGGAACTGTGCAGGGCCACTCAACCCAGCCTTCTCTGAAGAGGCCTGGGGTGAGGGGGCGAGGGGTGGAGGCACGCAGCTGACAGGCCTCCCCATCCCCACGTCCCCCCTCCCCACCACTGGCGCCTCACACAGCTTCCAGCCCCTCCTACCTGCCCCATGCAAGTTCCTGGGGGGACTTAACCGTGGAAGAAAACACAGCCCAGTTTCTCCAAATTCCACTTCCCAAAGTGGAGTCCATGGCTCCAGGCTGGGATACGGGTTCTTCCCCAAGGAAGGCGACAGGCCCCAGGGCCCAAAATGACTCCAGGATGAAGACTGCCTGGGGCCCAGGCTGACGCCAGGTTCCCCACCTCTTCTACGTCCCCCGGCCCTGTCTCACCTCACCAGCCAGGTTCCCACTCCCTGGGGCACCAGCCTCCCGCCCTCACCTCTCCACGCTATGCCCAAGAGCACCCACCTGCTCACAGAGGCCTCCTCTGTGACCCGGGTCCAGAGCAACCTCCAGCTAAGTGAACAAAATAATTTCCAAACTCCACACAGAACAGGTGACAACAGGTAAGGACACCTACCCGCAGCATGCTTGTCAGGATGACAGCACAGGCCACGATCTGACACCTTGCAGGTGCCTGGGAGATGACGGCTGCAGGCATGATTGCTATCAGGGAAAAGTTCACATCCTCTCTGTGCTAAATCTGGCCAACACCGGCATAGTGGGAGAGATTCGTTAATTTCACCATATGTCCTAATTGGAACCATAGCCTGAATCACTACCACTTGCCAGAAGGAAAAAAAAGGAAAAAGCAACCCAAAAGTCTTTTCTGTAACTTCCTATGGATTGGAGCAGTTATCAGGCAAACGTCTATCCTCTGATTCTGATAGCCCATCACCCTCCCACACTGTTTTTAATCTCCGCAATCACCCCGTGGCCTCAGACTAAGGGAATGTCTCTGAATCCCAGGAGGAACTATGTGCTAACCGCGATCTTTCAGGCCCCACAGTACACAAAGCAGTTCACTGAGCGAATTCTCACAAGTCAGCCGCCGGTGGCGGTGACAGACGAAGCAGAGCTGCGCCCACCATGGTCCCTGCCCCGGGCAGTGCAGGGCAGACGGCAGGGGCTGGCGGACACCCTCTTAAGGGGACTCTTGCCGGGACGTCACGTCAGCACAGATGTGCTAGGGCCCCTGCAGCTGTGAGTTGAAGGGCTTGTCTCCACACCAGGCTCCCGGACCACCCATATGCAATGGAGGCTGCACCCTGCCTTCCACGAACAGGAAGCTCCGCCTCCATCAACGCGGAAGGAGCTGGGAGCCAGTTGTTCAGAGTCTTCACCTCCGCTAGAAAAAGGGTCATAGGTGCCCAGGTGTTGAATATGCAGACCAAAAAGAAAATCAAGTCATCTGTACAAAGCATTAATGCTTTGCACGTTTTCAGCTGAGTCGATGAGGAAAGGAAGGAGCAGGTACCATTGACACAGAGAGAAGAGATGGCCCAGGAGCCTCTCCAGATCCTCCCGGACTCATCTGAATCTGTTCCCAATCCCTGTGCTCTCTAACCAGCTCCACACAGATGAACATGAAGTGACTGCCCCCGCGCCTGACTCTCCTGCTACCTGAGCGTCCCTGCCGGCGTCCCCAGGGATCTGTGGCACTCACACACACGTGGAGGAGCCAGGGGTTAATAACCTGGGTGAACGTTTCCCCAGGGGCATACAGGAGCCAATGGGCAGGTTCCTTCCACCCCTTCCCCACCCCGAGGGATAGCCTGAGGTCCAGGATACAGCTTCTCAGGGGTCCAGACTCAATCAAGTGGGCCTCTCCCTCCGCCTCCCTCTCCTGCCCCGCCCACTACCGCCACCCCTAACAACTAGGACTTGCGCTCTCAAACAAGAGCATTCTTTTCACAAAGGCACCACACAGCATCACCCTCACAGGGAACACACCGGCTGTGTGAATCACAGGAGGTCACCACCAGAAGGGTCTCCAGGGCTACCTTGTTCAACCCCGATCACTTCTTCCTTTTTACAGATAAAGAAATTGAGACCCAGAGGTGAGAAGGGAATTCATTGTCCAAGGCCACACAATTGGAAGCACAACTGGGACTAAAGTCACATCTTTTGTCTCCTCAGCCAACTCGTTTTGCCCTCTGCCCTGCTGTCTCTTTTAATGGTCCCACGTATGCATGTTCTTCAGTTCTATTTATCTTTGGCTGTGCTGGTCCTCGTCGCTGCGCACAGGCTTCCTGAAGTTGCAGCGAGCAGGTGCGACTCTCTAGTTGCGGTGCACGGGCTTCTCCTATTGCAGAGCACAGGCTCTAGGGCATGGGGGCTTCAGTAATTGCAACTCGGGGACTTCAGAGAACAGGCTCAGTAGTTATGGCATATGAGCTTAGTTGCTCTGCAGCATGTGAAATCTTCCTGGACCAGGGATCGAATCTGTGTCCCCTGCATCGGCAGGTGGATTCTTTACCAATGAACCACCAGGGAAGTCCCTCATAGCATATTTAGGACAGGGCCCAAGCTCTGACTTCTGGTGTAGACCCATTTTCCCTTTTCCTGCTAAGATCATCATGGACCCTGGAAATGGCACCGTAGAAAAAACACCAAAGGAGATTTCTGTTAAAAAAAAAAAAAAAAAAGGTAAGAAAAAGGTGAACTGCTTTGGGACTCCAGGAATAGCACAGTGGCAAGAAGTTTTGCATTCCCTCACCCAACATTAAAAGGAATCCCAAGTCTGGTATTTCCCAACCTCCAGCCTAGCAAAAGAAGGCAGCCCAGGTAGGCTTACTCCTCCCCTGGAGCCATCAGGGTCCCCATACCTCCTACACACACACACACACACACACACACACACACACACACACATACATACTGTTACTCAAGCCCAACACCACTAGCAAGACCCAGCCCTTGGGAGACCCATCAGAAATAAGTGGCAGTGATAGCGTTTTTCCCCCTTCTGAGCCTGAGACTCCTTTTTCCACTGAGAGATGCCAGGCTGGCTGGTGGGCAGGGCCAGCAGGAGAGGCCACCACAGGTAGCTTAGTTCAGAAAGCCCTTTGTCCTTCCCTGACCAGAAATACCTGGGAAGGTAAGAGCCCAGACTAGACTCTAGTCTCTAGACTAGACTCTAGACTAGACTCTCCTCTCCCACCCAGGACATCCAGCAAGCAGCAGTAACATAGTGGCATCACTCCAATCCCCACCAAGAAACCCTGGGTAGCTTAGCCTTAGCAAACTCCTCCCCACCGGCCCCTGGCAGCACAGAAGGGACCAGTGGGAGAGTCCCAGCACAAGATAAACCAACAGACCAAAGTAGCAGTGCAAAGGCGCTGGAGTCCCACTGGAACCTCAAGTGACAGTCGTGGCCAGCAAAGTAAATCTGAACTGCGTGCTGTTGTTTCTGTTCAGTCACTCAGCCGTGTCCGACTCTTTGTGATCCCATGGACTGCAGCACGCCAGGCTTCCCTGTCCTTCACCATCTCCAGGAGTTTGCTCAGATTCATGCCCATCCGATCATCTGATCCTCTGTCATCCCCTTCTCCTCCTGCCTTCAATCCTTCCCAGCATCAGGGTCTCTTCCAATGAGTCGGCTCCTTGCATTAGGTGCCCAAAGTATTGGAGCTTCAGCTTCAGCATCAGTCCTTCCAATGAATATTCAGGAAATCCAATGATTTCCTTTAGGATTGACTGGTTTGATCTCCTTCCAGTCCAAGTGACTCTCAAGAGTCTTCTCCAGCACCGCAGTTTGAAAGCATCAATTCTTCGGCTCTCAGCCTTCTTTATGGTCCAACTCTCACACCCATACACAACTACGTGACTGCCTGCTAAAATAAGGTTATATAGAACCCAGAGCCTCCTAACATAATAGACAAAATATCCAAGATACAATAAAAAAAAATTATCTGTCATACCAAGAACCAAGAAAATCACAACTTGAAGGAGATAAGACAATCAACTGATAATGAGGAAATAAAATTCAAATTTTATGGCAAAACAAAATGAAAACATAAACATAAAAATTTTCTCTGCCATTCTGGGCCTCTTTCCTCCCTTTTAGTGTATATGGTGCATCTACATTAAACAGACCTCCTTACGAAATAACATTCCTTCTAAATCCTGCAATAGGTCATGGACTCACTTTGTACATGCAGATCTGGATTGTATAAACTGTCAGTACAACATTTGATATATAATCCTTTGCCTCAAAAATGTATATAACTGCACTTTGACCTCTTAGGAGCAGAATAGTTCTCAGAGCTTTCTGAAAGACTGCCTCCCAGGTTACAATGCTCAGATTGGCTTCAGTAAAATTGTCTATTTCTTTCTTAGACTAACAGTTAGTTTTTCATCAATATTCGCATAGTGTAGTCAGCAAGATATCAGAGATACCCCCCAGAGAAATCTACCCTGAACCAGCACTTGGTTCCCTCTTGTGCTCTTTAAGCCCCCAGCTTCTCAGTACTCCCCAGGTGTTCCAGTAAGTTTACTTGATATCTGGATCTCATTGTTTTTAAGTGATGATCCTAAAAATTTTATTCAAACTGGTTTTGCTCACTACTTGGAGTCTTAAAGGGCACCAATGCATTCCTTAGACAGGGACCTAGGGAGATCTGAGCAGGAAGCCCAGGAAAACATAGATAGCTGGAGTTTTGTTAAATTTGGCTTAAACTTTCTAAAAAGTTGATGTATGGTCTGAAGAAACCATTTGCTAGTGAAAGAGAGATTGACTTATTCAGCTCCAAAAAACAAGGGACATCCACTCCTTCTAACCAAAAAGTGTTCTCAGGCAACTGAGGACTTAACTTAATTGTCTGAGGAGTCATTCTGTGACATGCAACAGTCCTACAGGGAACTCTGCAACGACCATTAAGTAAATACTGCTCTTCCCAGGATGGAGTGGTGTGGCTGGGGTGGGGAGCTGAAGGGAGGTGTGCAACAGAGACTGATAACCTAGCACTCTAAGCAACCAGAGTGGTTTTAGACTGTTGGAGGTGAAACCATGTAATCCAGATTGAGACTTGAAACTGAAGTCTTTTAACCAAGATGACATCTGGTCTCAGGATTTAATGAAGCTCAGGTTCTTGATGTCTCATTGCGGTGAGATACAAAGTGATAGGTAAGAAGAGGATTTATTTAGAGAGAAACACTCCACAGGCAGAGTGTGGGCCATCTCGGAAGGCAAGAGGCCCCAAAATATGGTGTGGCTAGCTTTTATGGGCTGGGTAATTTCATAGGCTAATAAGAGGGAAGATTATTCCAACTATTTGGAGAAAGGTGCAAAGATGTCCAGGAATTGGGCCATCACCCAATATTTGATCTTTGATGGTCGACCTTAGAACTGTTATGGCACTGGTGGGCATGTTGTTCAGCTTATGCTAATGTATTACAATAAGTGTATAATGAGGCTCAAGGTCCACTGGAAATCAAATCTTTCACCATCTTGGACCTAGTTGGTTCTAATCAATTTTTGTCATGTCCTGTGGCTATGTCATAGTAGTATATGTAACTAAGTATGCACCAAAAGTAGGATGTTTGTTTTCAGTAAAAGAGGGTATGAGGAATGGAAATGACTTTTTTTTTTTTTTTTATTAGTTGGAGGCTAATTACTTCACAACATTTCAGTGGGTTTTGTCATACATTGATATGAATCAGCCATAGATTTACAAGTATTCCCCATCCCGATCCCCCCTCCCACCTCCCTCTCCACCCGATTCCTCTGGGTCTTCCCAGTGCACCAGGCCTGAGCACTTGTCTCATGCATTCCACCTGGGCTGGCGATCTGTTTCACCATAGATAGTATACATGCTGTTCTTTTTAAATATCCCACCCTCACATTCTCCCACAGAGTTCAAAAGTCTGTTCTGTATTTCTGTGTCTCTTTTTCTGTTTTGCATATAGGGTTATCATTACCACCTTTCTAAATCCCATATATATGTGTTAGTATGCTGTAATGTTCTTTATCTTTCTGGCTTACTTCACTCTGTATAATGGGCTCCAGTTTCATCCATCTCATTAGGACTGGTTCAAATGAATTCTTTTTAATGGCTGAGTAATATTCCATGGTGTATATGTACCACAGCTTCCTTATCCATTCATCTGCTGATGGGCATCTAGGTTGCTTCCATGTCCTGGCTATTATAAACAGTGCTGCGATGAACATTGGGGTGCACGTGTCTCTTTCAGATCTGGTTTCCTCAGTGTGTATGCCCAGAAGTGGGATTGCTGGGTCATATGGCAGTTCTATTTCCAGTTTTTTAAGAAATCTCCACACTGTTTCCATAGCGGCTGTACTAGTTTGCATTCCCACCAACAGTGTAAGAGGGTTCCCTTTTCTCCACACCCTCTCCAGCATTTATTGCTTGTAGACTTTTGGATAGCAGCCATCCTGACTGGCGTGTAATGGTACCTCATTGTGGTTTTGATTTGCATTTCTCTAATAATGAGTGATGTTGAGCATCTTTTCATGTGTTTGTTAGCCATCTGTATGTCTTCTTTGGAGAAATGTCTGTTTAGTTCTTTGGCCCATTTTTTGATTGGGTCATTTATTTTTCTGGAATTGAGCTGCAGGAGTTGCTTGTATATTTTTGAGATTAATCCTTTGTCTGTTTCTTCATTTGCTATTATTTTCTCCCAATCTGAGGGCTGTCTTTTCACCTTGCTTATAGTTTCCTTTGTAGTGCAAAAGCTTTTAAGTTTCATTAGGTCCCATTTGTTTATTTTTGCTTTTATTTCCAATATTCTGGGAGGTGGGTCATAGAGGATCTTGCTGTGATTTATGTCGGAGAGTGTTTTGCCTATGTTCTCTCTAGGAGTTTTATAGTTTCTGGTCTTACATTTAGATCTTTAATCCATTTTGAGTTTATTTTTGTGCATGGTGTTAGAAAGTGTTCTAGTTTCATTCTTTTACAAGTGGTTGACCAGTTTTCCCAGCACCACTTGTTAAAGAGGTTGTCTTTTTTCCATTGTATATCCTTGCCTCCTTTGTCGAAGATAAGGTGTCCATAGGTTCATGGATTTATCTCTGGGCTTTCTATTTTGTTCCATTGATCTATATTTCTGTCTTTGTGCCAGTACCATACTGTCTTGATGACTGTGGCTTTGTAGTAGAGTCTGAAGTCAGGCAGGTTGATTCCTCCAGTTCCATTCTTCTTTCTCAAGATTACTTTGGCTATTCGAGGTTTTTTGTATTTCCATACAAATTGTGAAATTCTTTGGTCTAGTTCTGTGAAGAATACCGTTGGTAGCTTGATAGGGATTGCATTGAATCTATAGATTGCTTTGGGTAGAATAGCCATTTTGACAATATTGATTCTTCCAATCTATGAACACGGTATGTTTCTCCATCTGTTTGTGTCCTCTTTGATTTCTTTCATCAGTGTTTTATAGTTTTCTATGTATAGGCCTTTTGTTTCTTTAGGTAGATATACTCCTAAGTATTTTATTCTTTTTGTTGCAATGGTGAATGGTATTGTTTCCTTAATTTCTCTTTCTGTTTTTTCATTGTTAGTGTATAGGAATGTAAGGGATTTCTGTGTGTTAATTTTATAGGAAATGACTTTTGTTACAGGAAAATAAAGCAACTTTGTCCTAAAGCTGGTTATTTCTAAATGGGAAAGAAAATAAGGCACCAATTAATTTAAATATAGAAAATGGTGAGGGAAAGATCTTTAGAAAGGAATTCTATGTGTGGTCAGGACTAAGATTAGAATACATTTATTTGAGTGAATTAATTTCAATATTAAAAGTAAGATGGTGCAAAACCTGAATTTGATTTTCTTTTCTCTGTTAAGAGGACAAAATCTTCTTAGAATACTGATCTGCTTTTGGCTATAGATTGTAAAATTTCTTTACTTTTTAAGTAATCTGTTGTAACTACCTGGACTTGCTTCTGAAATATTTTATTGTCTCTTAGTTAAGTGATTAACAATAACCTATGAGCCTTTTTGACCAAATGCTTTAAAACCTTTTTGATAATTTTGACAAAATTCCCAAAGATAAAATTCTAATTGAAGATCTTTTGACCTCTGATAACTTTGGGATTCTTCAGAGGGTCCCTAAAGCATCTCAGAAAGAGAAATATTAAACTAATTAGGATTATGTGGTATGTTAAACTACATGGGAAGCATTGTCTAATGACTGGTGATAAACCTCTTTAGGTTATATTGCATGGGTAAATGTCATTAATATAAATGGTTTAGAAATTATGTGAAATTTCTGAAAGTTGACTATGTCTTAGTATAATGTTATCAGTCATAATTGTAGTTATCCTTTTAAAATGTTGTGTGTTAAAGCAATAACCAAGTTTGTCAATTGCCCTATAATCAGGTTTTTAACCTTGCCTTTTTAAGTCTTTTGTCATTTACAGACACATTATTGTACTCCAATGTTTTTGCAAAAATGTTTCATCTTTAAGAAGATTCATCGATACAAACTTCTGACAAGTACAGGTTTCTGATAACTTCTAGATCATTCTGCTGAACTAGATAAAAAAATAAAGAATTCTAATGGCTTCATAAGCTGCTAGCAAAAGATCAACAAGGATTAATCACATATAGCTATTTCATCCTTATTTTTCAAGTATAAGGAAACTTTCCCTCACCAGTTGACTTACAGCAATTTGGTAAATTATACTTTTAGAAGTAGAATTGAAACTTTTATCTTCTCTGTCTACCTAATTCCTCCAGAAACTGGAACTTCTTAGGTTCCTAACAGCCTTATAAGGTGAATAAGAAAGGACACCTCCTGGAAGGTGCAAAAGTCTCAAGATATTTTGGAGACCTATTAAATAAGAGAGGAATTCACCTATATCAGATGATATCACAGGCAGATTCTGATGGAAAGCACTTAGTCTGGCTTTCTTGGCCTTGAGATGCCTTTTGAAAGTTCAGTTTAAGATTCCTGATAAAAACTTCAATCACAGCCAATTTATTTTTTTCCATTTATTTTTATTAGTTGAAAGCTAATTACTTTACAATATTGTAGTGGTTTTTGCCATACATTGACATGAATCAACCATGGATTTAGATGTGTTCCCCATCCCGATCCCCCCTCCCACCTCCCTCCCCATCCCATCCTTCTGGGTCTTCCCAGTGCACCAGCCCTGAGCACTTGTCTCATGCATCCAACCTAGGCTGGTGATCTGTTTCACCCTAGATAATATACATGTTTCCATGCTGTTCTCTCAGAACATCCCACCCTCGCCTTCTCCCACAGAGTCCCAAAGTCTATTCTGTACATCTGTGTCTCTTTTTCTGTTTTGCATATAGCGTTATCATTACCATCTTTTTAAATTCCATATATATGCGTTAGTATACTGTATTGGTCTTTATCTTTCTGGCTTACTTCACTCTGTATAATGGGCTCCAGTTTCATCCATCTCATTAGAACTGATTCAAATGAATTCTTTTTAATGGCTGAGTAGTATTCCATTGTGTATATGTACCATAGCTTCCTTATCCATTCATCTGCTGATGGGCATCTAGGTAAACACAGCCAATTTAAAAGAGCCTGCATGGTCAGTTGTGCTGTGCTGTACTTAGTCGTTCAGTCATGTCTGACTCTTTGTGACCCTGTAGCCCACCAGGCTCCTCTGTCCATGGAATTCTCCAGGCAAGAGTACTGGAGTAGGCTGCCATGCCCTCCTCTGCATGGTCAATTAGACTTATGTAAATAATCAGGTCAAGTTTATTGAAACCAGACTTATTTTGCAAATAAATTAGTATTAATTTGGCTATATTTGGTAGAAAATAGGGTATTTTAGAAAGAAAAATTATGTTTCAGTGGATATTAAATTCTAGTGTTGTGAATTAAGGTCTGTATTTACTGCCTAAGACTCATTTCCCAGATGGTTCCTTGTTGCTATGTTACATTATTTAGCATATTTAAAGTTTAATTGAGTTATTAAAAGGACATTCTAAGTTTGTTCCTGAAGCTTATCACAGTAATCTATTTTGGTATGGGGATCAGAAGCCCCATGACCTGTCACCAAAAGATGATGCATACTGGAAAAGTCATCAGATAAAGACTAGCCATGTTAGAAGGGACCATATCCACCTTCTTCTCTTGAAGGGACTACAACTCTTGTTTCTGACTCCTGACTTCAACTAACCAACGTCAGCACTCTCAGACCAGGATGAGAAAACTATGACATCTGCAGTACATAGCTAACCCAAAATGCCAGACCAGGCCCATAAACTGATTACTTTGATGCTGCTCACACATTTCTTCCTTGGGCTCAATCACATGCAAGATTCAAAACTCAATCCAGTTGCTAGGTTTGTTCCAATTTTCTCTGCCTAGTAGTCCAGTTTACTTTGGTAGATTTCACCTCTCCAAGGCTGTAATTGGATGGCTCTTAGAAATTTTACTTTAGAATAAAGAAACTCTGGATTCCCTGGTGGCTCAGATGGTAAAGAATCTGCCTGCAATGCAAGAGACCCAAGCTCAATCCCTGGACCAGGAAGATCCCATGGAGAAGAAAATGGCAATCCATTTCAGTATTGTTGCCTGGAGAGCTTGCCGTGGACAGAGGAGCCTGGGGGATACAGTCCACGGGTTCTCAAACAGTCGGACACGACTGAGCAACTAACACACACATTCTGAAACTAACCATATATACTCCTTTTCACCAGATGGTAAATATTGGGTAGCTACTAATGGGTTCAAGGGATTTTGGAATAAGTTCATGGTCTTGGCTCTCCCCAAGTTGGTTAGGAAGATGCAAAATTAGTTTCCCTTGGGTTCAAGGTCATCTACAGTTAGCCTTGGAAACAGTCCCTGCTGATTAGCCTTTAATCTAAACATGCTGGGTTTGATCAGTTTTCCAATGGTATGACCAATTGGCCGCAATATTTATTCCCTCACTTAGAAGATATCATTACTTACATACAGGATTTAATAAAATTTACTCAGCAATCTTTGTCAGTAATTAAGTCTTTATCTTCTTCAATTCAGAAGTCTCCGTGATGAGAAAAGTGGTCCTATAGATTTGCATGACCCTCAGGTTTCTTCCCTTGGGGGAACCACACTGAATGTTGTGTTTTTGTACATGATAAACAGTCTAATGTAACTTGTCTTATGACACATATGAAGAATCAAATTTCTTCTCTGAATGATCTCTTCCCAGTTCGGGGAAAATGGTTTGGTTTAAGAGAATCTTGACTTAAAACATTACTGATGACATTGTTACTCTTGTTGGCAATTTTGTTATCTGTCACTAAAATGAAAGAAGGAACCAGACTATTATGACCTAACACTGAAAAACATAGTTGCCCCAGGGCAGGTACACAACCACCCTGACATTGAGGGATCAAATATTTGATCACCTAATGCTGTCTATCAAAAGATTAATGATCAAAATGGAGAAATGGATGAAATAAAATTCATATTTTATGGCAAGATGAAAAAAAGTCAAGCATGAAACCTTTTTCTGTCTGTTTGGGCCTCCTCCCTCCCCTTTTGAATGTATTGTCTGCATTAACATCTGCATTAACCAGACTTCCTTAGGAGATAACATTCATTCTTAATCCTGTAAGGATCACCAATATCATTACAGATTCTACAGTCATTAAAAAGGAAATAAGAGAATACTATGAACAACTTTACACTCATAAATTTGACAATAAGAAAAAATAGACTGAACAAATTCATTGAAAATTAAAAAAAAAAAAAAAAAAGAAAATTATATGTAATCGACATCTTAATAACCCCATAACCATCAAAGAAGTTGAATTCATAATTGAAAAACTCCTCCCAAAATATCCAAGACCAGATGATTTCAATGGAGAATTCTATCATCTAAAAGAATTAACATCAATTTTATACAATTTCTTCTATAAAGCAGAAAAGAATACACTAATACCAAAACCAAATAGAAAACTATAGTCCAGTGTCTCTCATGGAATTAGATTCAAACATCCTCAATATATTGAAAAGAAATCCAACATGTTTAATAAGAATTATACACCATGATTAAGTGAGATTTATTCCAAGAATGCAAGACTGACTTAACATTTGAAAATCTACATAATCCACTATCAACAAAGTAAATAAGAAAAATTATTTTTTTCATTTTGTGAAATATTTTCACAATTTGTGCATAAAAAATATTTAACAAAGTGCAACACTCACTCATAATTTTCAAAGAAAATCTCACAAAACTAGGGATACAGAATAGTTACATCAACTTGTTAAAGAACATCTACCAAAAAAAAATCACCATAACAATAATTATATTTTTTAAAAGGCTGATTATTTCCTTGGACTGCAAGGAGACCAAACCATTCAACCCAAAAGAAATCAACCCTGAATAGTCATTGGAAGGACTGATGCTGAAGCTAAACTCCAATACTTTGGCCACCTGATAACTGTGGACAGTGACTGCAGCCATGGAATTAAAAGATGCTTGCTCCTTGGAAGAAAAGTTATGACAAACCTAGACAGTGTATTAAAAAGCAAAGACATCACTTTGCTGACAAAGGTCTGTATAGTCAAAGTGATGATTTTTCCAGTAGTCACATACAGACATGAGAGTTGGACCATAAAGAAGACTGAGTTCCAAAGAATTGGTGCTTTCAAACTGTGGTGTTACAGAAGAGTCTTGAGAGTCCCTTGGATAGCAGGGAGATCAAACTAGTCAGTCCTAAAGGAAATTGACCCTGAATATTCATTGGAGGGACTGGTGCTGAAGCTGAAGCTCCAATACTTTGGCCACCTGATGCAAAGAACTGACTCACTGGAAAAGACAACAGAGAATGAGATGGTTGGATAGCATCATCAACTCAATGGAAATGAGTTTGAACCAACTCCAGGAGATAGTGAAGGACAGGGGAGCCTGGTGTGCTGCAGTTCTTGGGTTCACAAAGAGTCGGATATGACTAGCAACTGAACAACAACAACAATACTTAATAAAACATATATTGAATCTCTATGCTTAAAGTTACAAAATGCTGATGAAAACAATCAAAGAAATAAATGGAAAGATATTCTATTTATCGGATTATTCCATGGATTAGAAGACTCAAAATAGTAAAATTGTCAATTGATGGATTCAATGCTATCAAAATCCTAGCAAGGTTTTTAGTACACACAGACAAATAAATTCTAAACTTTATATAGAAAGGCACTAGAATAGTGAAAATAGAACTAGAATAGTAAAAAAAAGTCTTAAGAAAAATTACATGAGAGGAATCTCTCTACCTGATAATAAGCCTCCATCAACCAGTGTGGCACTGGTAGAGGGCATGTGTAACATACAGATGAATGAGAAAGAATGGAAAACACAGAAATAGAACCACACAAATATGCACAAGTGATTTTTGACAAAAGGGCAAAATCAATTCAAATAGCCTTTCCAAAAAACAAAAAAATGAACCTTGACCTAAATTTCACATCTTACACAAAAATTGCTTCAAAATGAATCATAGATTTAAATGTAAAGCATAACTACAAAACTTTCAGAAAAAATAAGAAAATCTTCAAACTCTAGGGCTAATGAATTAGACTTAATAAAAAAATATCATCCATAAAAAGAAAATTTGATAAATTGGACCTTGTTAAAATCTAAAATTTTGGTTCTATGAAAAAGAAAAGTTACAGACTGGGAGAATATATTTGAAAACCACATATTTGAAAAGGGACTAATATCTAGAATACATAAAGAATTATCAAAATTCAACATTAAAAAGATAAATCAATCTGAAGATCAGCAAAAGATATGAGAAGACATTTCACTGAACAGGATATACAGATGGAAAGATAGTCACCATCATCAGCTGCAAGGTAAACGCAAATTAAAATCACAATGAGAGATCACTATAACCAATGAAATTGGCTAAAATAAAAACTAGTGACACACCACTTCCTGGGGGAGCATGCAGAGAATCCAGATCACTCATCCAGGCCAATCCAGAAATGGTACAGCCTCTCAGGAAAGCCATGTGACAGCTTCTTTAAAAAACCAAACATGCAGTTACCGTATGACTCTGTACACTATCCTAGAGAAATGAAAACTCATGTTCCCACAAAAATATGTATATGGCTTTATTTGCAATAGCCTAAACTGGAATCAGCCCAGGTGAATGGTCCTTCACCGTGAAGGTGAAGGACCTAGTGAAGAGGTCCTTCGACAAGTGAATGATTAATCAAAGGGTAATACTTCATACCATCGGACAATACAATCCAATACACAGAGGCTGCATAAATCTCCAGAGAGTTATGCTGGGCCCAAGAAGTCAGTTGCAAAGGGTTATACAATTCCATTCACATAACATTGTTCCTTAGAAATCAGAGACAAACTGGTGGTTACCAGGGGTTAGGGATTGGGGGTGAGGGGTGGGTGGTGGCTACGGACGGGCTGCAGAACACCACCCGGAGAGAAGTTTGGGGTGCCTGCACTGTGTAGTGTCTCGGCTGTGTGGGAGGGACATGAACTTACACAGGTGGTAAAATTACATAAACACACAGGCATGTGCACACATGAGCATGCACACGCACTCGATTATATAAACGGGCCAAAGATGGCCTGTGTGTATCGGCTTCAAGTTTGTTTATTTCTTCACAGAAGAAATTTTGACCCATTAGGTCAAAAGCCCACAGACACCAAACTCCAATTTTCACACTTTCAATTACTTTAAAAATAGCTCAAAGCAGCAGTGTTTTAGCAGTTTAGAAACTGTGTGCATTACATACTCCTAGTAGCTGTTACCCACTGGTAAGATAAGTCCCAAAGCCACTGCTGCCCTTCTGAGCTCTCTGGCCCAGGGACAGAGTGACATCATGCAGACAAACAGACCCCTCTCAGGCCCCCTTCTCTCCAGGAAGCTCTATCGCTCACCCCTCCTGCCAAGTACTGAACCCCTATTGCAGCCTCAGCACAGACTTCTGCTGGGAGGGGCTTCTTCCACATGCAACCCCATCCCAGTGCCACCCAACAAAGCTTGCTATGTGTCACTGCCTCCCAGGGTCATATCTTGACCAGCCCAAATGCCTCAGCACCTCCCATACACATGAGCATGTGCACATGTACACTCACACCGCGAAGGACTACAAGTAACCGGGGAATCTGAGCCAGTGGGTCATATCAATGCTAATTCACACTTTGTGATATTAGCCTATTGTTTTGGAAAATGTTACCCTTGAAGAAAATTGGGTAGAGAGTACAAAGGATGTTTATTATTTCTTACAAATTTGTGTAAATTTATAATCATCCAAAAAAATTCACTTAAAGAAATTTCTGGCTCCTTGCAAGCTCTGCTCACCCTACTGCCACCGAGGTAAGTGACAGGATAAGCAGGGCTTTCCGCAGCTGGTGAGATGGACACACACCCTCAGGGAGCAGCCTGGTGAGGGACTGCAGACACAAGTACACACTCACACACATACACACCTTGACAGCCCCTCCCCAAGGTCCTCTGTCCTTACCTGGTAGGGAAACATCAGCTCGGAGTCCCAGAGCCCTGTGTTTGGGCCTCAGCTCTGTTTCCAGTGTAAGCCACGCTGAGCCCCAAGTCTCCTTTGCAAAATGGGGCTATGGTTTCACCCTACAGAATTCTTCCTGGAACACCAGAGACAAGGTCTGTGAAGTAGGTAACAGCATCCCCACTTCACAGATGAGCAACTTGGGGCCAGTAAATCTTATTACCATTAAAATACCAAACCACACTCATGTGAGAAGAAAGTCCGAACGTGGAGGGCCAGGGGAGTGGAGGGAGCCGAGGAGGGCGGTCCACATCCCTGCCCGGGCAGTTTCTCCCTTTGTGATACTTCTCCTCTAATTGCCCGGGTCATTAGTAACCTCCCTGTGGAGCCCATGTACGTCAGAACACACTTACATGCATGTGCATACACTCAGCACACACTGAATTCAAACCTTGTCTTTGTTAAAGGAATGTTTCATTTTTCAAGACCCCAATTCCACAGTCTACAGGGGGCAGGGTTCCCTGAGCTGTTAGAGAGGTCAAGAGCTAGAACGGGTCTCGCGTGGACCAGTGAGTCTGGGAAAGAGTGGTGGGGGGATGGTAGGGCTGGGGGTTCACCAGTCATCCCCATCCCTGTGCCACATCAGGGACCTCCAAGGCACCACAGACAAAACAGCTGTGCTCCATGTGCCCAGGGCTGGTCAGTGCGGGAGGTGGAGACAGGAGGAAACAAGAAGAAACTCAGCAGCTTCAAAGACTCTCCAAGCCATGGAGGCGGCGAGCAGCACAAGGGGGGTGGCAGGTAGCAGAGGCACCTCCAGCAAAGGCGTGGTAGAGCTAGTCCTCTTTCTAGTGAGTGAGTGAAGTCACTCAGTCGTGTCCGACTCTTTGTGACTCCATAGACTGTAGACTGTAGCCCACCAGGCTTCTCCATCCATGGGGTTTTCCAGGCAAGAATACTGGAGTGGGTTGCCATTTCCTTCTCCAGGGGATCTTCCCCACCCAGGGATCGAACCCAGGTCTCCTGCATTGAAGGCAGATGCTTTACCCTCTGAGCCACCAGGGAAGCCCAATCCTGGGAAACAGTCAAGCCAGGTTCAGCACAGGAAAATGGGAAAGCAGAGCTCTCAGGCAAGGGCGGGAACTGACCCCGGGGCGTTCTTTATGCCAGAAGCAGGCAAGATAATCAGAAGCCCAAGCAGCCCAGGTAACACTGCCCTCAAGCACTAACTGAGGGACTGTGTTAAAAATTCTTAGCAAGATGCCCCCATGCCCCTCTCACCAACCCACCGTCTTCTGTTTCCTTTAGAGAGAACTTGGGAGGATTGAGGCTGGGTCATGTTGTGGCTGGGCCATACCACCGCCCGGGAGTGCCCGGAGCTGCACACACAGACAGGAAACAGCTCGAGAGACAGGCTTGGAGAGCCACCCTCATCTATATGCTAATTAGTCCACACAAGAATTACGGGGTTAATTAAGCATCTCAGCCCTCCCTCCATTTTATCTGCCCCTGACACCAAGACTAGAGGAGGCGATCTCAACCTCTGATCAAATTAGCTGTCCCCCGGCTGCTCCACAAGGCAGAGGAACCAGCTCCCAGAGTTAATCATGTTTATTTCACAAGGCACCGGGGATTTAAAAAATGATTAGGAATCAAACCCAGGAGCAAACAGCCCCTGAACCTTATGCTCTCAATTTCTTCCTTGCAAAGAGTGTTTCATTGCTGCATCCAGGCCACACACTTCCTGCCTGAAGTGGGGTGACTGGCTCCTGGGGACGTGACATCACGGCGGCAGGCTGGTGGAGACTTGGGGTGGGGAGGGAAGGGAGAGACTTCCTCTTACTTTCCTGCTCCCTAGGTCCCGCACCCAATGCCTAATACTGTCAGAGGGCTATGGTTTCTTTCTGTTTCTGCCCCACTATGTGGCCTCGGGTAAGTGATTTTAATTCTCTGAGCCTCAAGTTTCTTATTTATTAAAGAATACAGCATCCACAGACATACATAGGCAGCATGGATGGTCTAGGTAGTAGGCATCAGGGCATAATGGGCATTGGAAGTGAAGGAAGTGAAGTCGCTCAGTCGTGTCCAACTCTTTGCGACCCCGTGGACTGTAGACCACCAGACTTCTCCGCCCATGAGATTCTCCAGGCAAGAATACTGGAGTGGGTTGCCAGTTCCTTCTCCAGGGGATCATCCCGACCCAGGAATCGAACCCAGGTCTCCCACATTGCAGGCAGATGCTTTAACCTCTGAGCCACCAGGGAAGCCCCATAATGGGCATTAGGTCAGTTTTATTCCTTTCCTTTTCTCCCCTTGCACCCTAGTCTTGAGTTCCTGTCATTCCACCCATCAAAGTCCAGCTCAAAGCTCCCTCCACCAAGCACCTCGCTCTATGTAACTCTATGTAACTCCCTCAAGCATCTCTATGTAACTCAGCAACAGCCCTGCATGAGCAACAGCCCTGCATGAGCAATGGCCCATGCAAGAGTATGCATCAGTAAATATGTGTTGGGAAAAAAAGAGGTGGAAGAAAAGGTATGACCAAGATGACAGAGTAGGAAGACCCTGAGCTCACCTCCTCCCACAGGCACACCAAAATCACACCTATTTACAGACAAACTGTAGATGAGAACAATCTGAAGACTAGCAAAAAAGATCTCCTACAACTAAAAATATAAAGGAACTACAAGATAGTTAAGAAGGGTGGAGACACAGTGTAGTCAAGACCCTTATCCCCAGGTTGCAAGCCACAAGTAGGAAGAGAATTACAACTGCAGAGATTCTCCCCAAGGAACAAGGGGCCCAAGCCTCACATCGGGCTCCCCAGCCCAGGGGTGAGCCCCCAGAGCATTTGACTTTAAAGATCAGTAGGGCTCACATACCAGGGACCCAGAGGGTCATAGGAAACAGAGACTCCACTCTTACAGGGTACACACAAATCTCACATGCTCCAGAACCCAGGGCAGAAGTGGTAATTTGAAAGGAACCTGGGTCAGACCTACCTGCTAGTCTTGAAAGATCTCGTGGAGAAGCAGGAGGCAATTGCAGCTCACTGTGGGGACACAGATGTCAGTGGCAGCCTTTGTCGGGAGCTCACCAGGACACTGTGGCTGACAAGTGCCATTGTGCAGTTCTTCTAACTTATTAGCTCCAGCAAGTTACCTGCCCATCAGCAGGTTAGCGCAAATCACTGGACCCCCCAGACCAAACAGTCAGCTGTTTGGGGATGCAGCCATGTCTGTGAACAGGCCAGCACCAGGCCACAGTCCCACTGCACCCACTCAGGGCCTTGCAACCAGCCACTCTGGGACCCAGCCAACCTACTAGAGGGCTGGCACTAATCCCTAGGCCCCCAAAGAATAAATCCAACCAAAGATCTATACTTGGAAAGCTGCAAGTCATTAAAGAAAGAAATTAAAGACAACATAAACAAATTTTAAAATGTACCATAATCATAGATTAGAAGAATTAATATTGTTAAAATGACAATATCACCCAAGGCAATCTACAGATTCCATGATTCTTGCTAAGTTGTGTCTGACTCTTTGTGACTCCATGGACTGCAGCACACCAGGCTTCCCTGTCCTTCACTATCTTATGGAGTTTTCTCAAACTCATGTCCATTGAGTGGGTGATGCCATTCAACCATCTCATCCTCTGTAGGCCTCGTCTCCTTCTGCCTTCAATCTTTCCCAGCATCAGGGTCTTTTCCAAAGAGTCGGCTCTTTACATCTGATGGCCAAAGTATTGAAGCTTTGGTTTGATCTCCTTGCAGTCTGGGGGACTCTCAAGAGTCTTCTCCAGCACTACAATTCAAAAGCATCAGTTCTTCAGCACTCTGCCTTCTTCATGGTCCAACTGTCACATCTGTACATGGTTACTGGAAAAAGCATAGCTTTGACTATACATACCTTTGTCAGCAAAGTGGTGTCTCTGCTTTTTAATACATTCATTGTCTAGGCTTGTCATAGCTTTTCTTCCAAAGAGCAGGTATCTTTTAATTCTGTGGCTGTGGTCACTGTCCACAGTGATTTTGAAGCCTAAAAAAATAAAATCTGTCACTGTTCCCACTTTTTCCCCATCTATTTGTCCTGAAGTGATGGGACCAGATGCCATGATCTTAGTTTTTTTGAACGTTGAATTTCAAGTCAGCTTTTTCATTCTTCTCTTTCACTTTCATCAAGAGGCTCTTTAGTTTGTCTTCACTTTCTGCCATTAGACTGGTATCACTTGCATATCTGAGGTTGCTGATATTTCTCCCAGCAATCTGGATTCCAACTTGTGATTTATCCAGCCCAGCATTTCGCAAGATGAAATCTGTATATAAGTTAAATAAGCAGGGTGACAGTATACAGCTTTGACATACAGCTTTCCCAATTTGGAACCAGCCCATTGTTCCATGTACTAACTGTTGCTTCTTGACCTGCCTACAGGTTTCTCAGGAGGCAGGTAAGGTGGTCTTGTATTCCCATTTCTTTAAGAATTTTCCACAGTTTGTTGTGATCCACACAGTCAGAGGCTTTAGCTTAGTCAATGAAGCAGAAGTAGATTTTTTTTCTGGAATTCCCTCACTTTTTCTATGATCCAACAGATGTTGGCAATTTGATCTCTTGTTTCCCTGCCTTTCCTAAATCCAGTTTGTACATTTGGAAATTCTGGGTTCACATACTGCCAAAGCCTAGCTTGAAGGATTTTGAGTATTACCTTGCTAGTATATGAAATGAGCACAATTGTACAGAAATTTGATCATATTTTGGCATGGCCTTTCTTTGTGTTTGGAATGAAAACTGACCTTTTCTGGTCTTATGGCCACTGCTGAGTTTTCTAAATTTTTTCTGGCATATTGAGTGCAGCACTCTCACACCTTATCTTTTAGAATTTGAAATAGCTCAGCTGGAATTCCATCACCTCCACTAGCCTTGTCTGTAGTGATGATTCCTAAGGCCCACTTGACTTCCCACTCCAGGACGTCTGGCCCTAGGTGAGTGACCGCACCATCATGGCTATCCAGGTCATTAGGACCTTTTTTTTTTTTTTTAACAGTTCTTCTGTGTATCCTTGCCACCTCTTCTTAATCTCTTCTGCTTCTGTTAGGTCCTTACCATTTCTGTCCTTTATTGTGTCCATCTTTGCGTGAAATGTTCCTTTGGTATCTCCACTTTTCTTGACGAGATCTCTAGTCTTTCCCATTCTATTGTTTTCCTCTATTTCTTTGCACTGTTCATTGAAGAAAGCTTCCTTATCTCTCCTTGCTATCCTCTGGAACTCTGCATTCAGTTGGGTATCTCTTTCCCTGTCTCCTTTGCCTTTCACTTCTTTTCTTAGCTATTTGTAAGGCCTTCTCAGACAACAACTTTGCCTTGTTGCATTTCTTTTTCCTTCGATTCAGTGCAATCTCTATCAAAATACCAATGGCATTTTTCACAGAACTAGAACAGATAATTCTAAAATTCGTATGGAAACACAAAGCATCCCAAATAATGAAAACAGTCTGAGAAAGAAGAACAGAGCTGGAGGCGTCATGCTCCCTGACTTCAGCTGCAAAGCTGCAGTGATCAAAACAGTATGGTGCCAACACAAAAGAGAAAGATAGGCCAGTGGGGCAGAATAGGGGCCCAGAGATAAACCCACACTTACATGGTTAATTAATCTACAGCAAAGGAGGCAAGAATATACTATGGAGAAAAGACAGTCTCTTCAACAAGTGGTGCTGGGAAAACCTGGCAGCTACATGCAAAAGAATCACACAGGACTATTTTCTCATACCACAGATAAAAATAAACTCAAAATGGAGTAAAAATTTAAATGTAAGACCTAAAACCATAAAAATTCTAGAAGAAAACATATACAATACACTGTTTGACACTGGTCTTGACAATATTTTTTGGCTGTCTCCTCAGGTAAGGGTAAGAAAAACAAAAATAAATGAATGGGACTACATCAAGCTAAAATGTTTTTGCACAGTGAAGGAAACTACCAACAAAATAGAAAGGCCACCTAGTGAATGGGAAAAGATATTTGCAAACAATATATTGATAAGGGGTTAAAATACAAAATATACAAGGAACACATAAAACTCACCATCAAAAAATAAACAGCCCAATCAAAACATGAGCAGAGGACCTGAGTGGGCATTTTTTCAGAGAAGACATACAGATGGACAACAGGCACATGAGAAGATGGTCAACTAATCATCTGGGAAATACAAATCAAAACCACAGTGAGATGTCATCTCACCCCTGTCAGAGGAGTAATTGTCAAAAAGACAACAAATAAGTGTTGGTGAACATATGGATAAAGGGGAAACTTTGTGCACTGTTGGTGGAATGTGAATTGGTACAGCTACTATGGAAAGGAGTATGGAGGTTCTTCAACATTTCTTAAATCCAGCGACTATACAATCTAACAATCCCACTTCTGCATATTTTTCCAAAGAAAACAAAAACACTAATTCAAAAAGATATATGCACCCCTAAGTTCAATGCAGCATTATTTACAATAGCCAAGATGAGGAAGCAATCTAAGTGTCTATCAATAGATGAATGGATAAAGAAGATGTGATATATGCACACACACACAGTAGAATATTACTTAGCCATAAAAAAGAGTGAAATCTTACCTTTTGTACCTACATAGTTGGACTTAGAGGGTATTACCTTAGTGAAATAAGTCAGACAGAGAAAGATAAGTACAGCATGATTTCACTTACCAATGAAATCCAAAAAACAAAGCAAAGGAATAAACATAACAAAACAGAAACAGATTTCTAGATACAGAGAACAAACAGGTGGTTGTTCAGGTGGTGTGGGGAGGCAGGCAATGAAAAGGGAAAAAATGTAACTGCATGAGGTGATGGATGCTAATTAACTTGATTGTGGCAATCATTTCACAGTGTATATTTATATGAAACCATCATGTTGTACACCTTAAATATATACAATTTTGTCAACTGTATCATATCTCTTTAAAGCTGAAAAAAGATTTTTTCAAATGAGCTAAAGGAGCTTAGAGAGAAGACTGTAAGTCATAAGGGCCCACTGAACATCCTTGACAGACACCAATCACCACGAAGCCCATCGGTCAAGCCCAATGTGTCCATTTATAAATGCAGCCTGGGGGAGAGGCAGCTTGGTAGTGACAGCAATGAGAGCAGATGGAGCATGGATCCCTGACACTCTCCACAATCCAGACTGAGTTCATCTGTGTCAGCCTCATGTCCACTGTAGAGTGTAGCTGTGAAGAGCAGAGATAAGCTCCTTCTCATAGGAGACTGACTCGGGGCATGTGGTAGGCAGAACTCTCACATGGCCCCCAGTATTTTCACTCCCCAGGTGTACATGCCCTCTGGATATAATGGATATTACTTCCATGATTAGGTTATGTTATTTGGCATAACTGACTTCAAGATTGGGAGATTATCCAGGTTGGCCTAACCTAAGCCCATGAGCCCTTTAAAAGCTGGTGGCAGAAAAGGAAGTCAGAGATTCCAAGCGTGAGAAGGATGTAGTACACCTTTGCTGGCTTGAAGATGAAGGAGAAAACATGGCAAAGAGTACAGGTGCCCTTTAGCAGCCAAGAACAGCTGGAACAGCTGACACCAGGAGAGGAGTGGACCTCAGTCCTATAACCACAAGGAACTGAGTTCTACCGACAAGATAAATGACTGAGCAAAAGCCCTATACAGACACTTCTCCAAAAAGTGAAAGTAAAGTAGTTCAGTCCTGTCCGATTCTTTGCAACCCCGTGGACTGTAGCCCACCAGGCTCCTCCCTCCGTGGGATTCTCCAGGCAAGGATACTGGAGTGGGTTTCCAGTTCCTTCTCCAGGGGATCTTCCCAACCCAGGGATCAAACCTGGGTCTCCCGCATTGCAGGCAGACGCTTTAACCTCTGAGCCACCAGGGAAGCCCACTTCTCCAAAGAAGAAATTCAAATGGCCAACAGATAGGTGAAAAGGTGTCCAATATCACCAATCTTCAGGGAAGTATAAATGACAGTGAGCTGTCACCTTACATCTGTTAGAATGGCTGTTATCAAAAAGACAAAAGGCAAGTGTTAGCAGGGATGTGGGGAAAAGAACAATCTTGTGCACTGTTGATGGGAATGTAAAATTAGTACCGCCCCATGGAAAATAGTATGGAACTACCATAGAACTACCGTGTGACCCATGACTCCACTTCTGTGTACACATCCGAAGACATTGAAATCAGGGTTTCAAGAGCTTTTGCATTCCCACACTCACTGCAACATTATTCGCAATAGACACAACGTGGAAACCATGTAATGTCCTTCAACAGAAAAGGAAGATATACATATATACAATGGAATATTACTTAGCCTTTAAAAAGAAGGAAATCCTGCCCTTTGCTACAACATGGGTAAACCTGGAAAACATTATGCCTAGTAAAATAGGCCAGATACAAAAAAGCAAATACTGCATGGTCTCACTTACATGTGGGATCAAAAACAAATTCATGGAAACAGGGAGTAGAAGGGGGATTGCCAGAGTCTAGCAGGGCAGGGGAAATGGGAAATGGAGAGAATGTTGGTCAAAGGATACAAAGTTTAAGTCTTTCAGGATGAGTAAGTTATGGACACCTAATGTAGAGTGTGGTGAGTGCATGCTCAGTCGCTTCAGCCATGTCCGACTCTTTGCAACCCTATGGACTGTAGCCGGCAGGGTCTTCTGTCTGCAGGATTCTCCAGGCAAGAATACTGAAGTGGGTTGCTGTGCCCTCCTCCAGGGGATCTTCCCGACCCAGGGGTGGAACCCGAATCTCTTGGGGCTTTTGCACGGAAAGCAGATACTTTACTACTGAGCCACCGGGGAAGCCCACGTGTAGCATGGTGCCTGTAGTTAACAATACTATATTGCATAGTTGAAACTCACTGAGGATAGATCTTAAATCAAACTACACACATACACAAATGATAACTAAATGAGGTGTTAGCTTGATTGTGGAGATCATTTAACTATATGTTAGTAGCTCAGTCATATTCGACTCTGCTACCCCATGGACTGTAGCCCACCAGTCTCCTCTGTCCATAGGATTCTCCAGGAAAGAATACTGGAGCAGGTAGCCATTTCCTTCTCCAAGGGATCTTCCTGACCCAGGGATTAAATCCAGGTATCCTGCATTGAAGGTAGATTGCTTACTATCTGACCCACCAGAGAAACCCCCATTTAACTATATATGTATAGTTAAAGTATAATATGATAATATAATTCATGTGATAATATAATAATATAATTACTATAATAATTATATAGTAAGTTAACTATATGGTTATTCTGTATTAACTATATATTATATACCAGTTAACTATGTATATATTAAATATATAGCTATATATTATATTACATATAGTTATATATTAAATATATAGTTATATTTTTATATATAGTTATATATATATTTAATATATACATATATATAATTATCATGTTAAAGATCTTAAATATATACAATCTTATATGTTAAAAAAATGAAGAAAGCAGATTTTTGCCCCAGAGCCTCCACAAGAAAACTCAACCCGGCCAAAATTTTTATTTCACCCTAAGCAAGGAACTCAGCCACACCCATGCACGCTGGACTTCTGACTTGCAGAACTGTGAGCTAGTAAAGCTGCAACATTTGTGATAATTTGTTACTTAGCACAGAAAACTATACAGGGAAGCCAAGCAACCAACGCTCAGGGAATGAATCCGAGGTGAAATAAATTGAATCACATTTCCTCTGATGGAGTAGAGCAGTACCTGCCTTGAATTGAATTCTGCTTTGTTAGACACCGGGGAGAAACACAGGATCCACCAAAGTGTTCTTGTCACCACTTATGCAAATCAGAAATTCTCGCTATGCTCTATGTGAACTAGAATTGGCCCTGACGACTTCACCCAGTGCTGCTATAGATTTTCCAGAAGAGACAGGAGACAATCCCCTTGATGTCTCTGGCCGTGCTGGGGGTGGACACATAAGAGAAGGGGCAGGGGAGGGTTTGACTTCTTTACAAAGCTTCTTGGACATTCTCTACACTCTCCTTTGCAAAGCGTCAGACTTCCTGCTGTTGAAAGTGTCCATTAAGCGGCACACTTTTAGCTCTGTCCTCTGCTGCCAGGGATGCCAGCAGGCTACTAAAGAGCCCTCCACTCCAGTTTGTGCTTCACTTGCAGACACAGGCTTGTGTTCTATTGGAGAGGATAGGTCTTGGGTAGTGGGTGCCAGGGCTCACATCATCAGCCCAATGCCCAGCACTGTGAGGCACCAACAGACAATTTGTACACTCTAAATGCCTAGAAAGCCAGCAAACCCCCATGTACAGTAATTAGACGATAAGCCTCTGAGCTGCCACAGGCTGGAGGAGGAAGAGCTTAGGAGGTATGGTGGCAGCCACGGTCCTTCCTCATTGCCTGCATTTCCCTCCAGACCTGTAGGGAAACATAGAAGATTGATCACATTCGTCATTGGCTCTCCTTCACACTGCTCCAATAAAATGTCATCAATGGATTCTTTTTAATGTACGTATCCAAAAGTACCAAGAAAATGAGAAAGGAGACAGCAGCAGATACAAAGCTGTGGTACATTTTGGGATCTAGAAAAATGGAAGGAAAAGTGTAACTGACCCAGAAGAGCTTGGGAGGATGCCCTGGATGAAGCACAGAGGCTATGCCAAGGGCAAGTAGTGGCTGGCCCCAAATAACCCCTGCAGGACCCAGACTAGGGAGGCCTGGGGTGCACCTGAGGGCTAGGAGGAAGCAAAATTTACTATCCCAACTGGGCCACCTTGGGGAGTGGGCCATTCCTAATTATGTCACGACAACAGATACAACCCAGGTTGGCCTAGCGAGGAGAATCCTAGGACTGGTGAAAGTCTATGAGACTCAGGGCCTGTCCAACACCTCTCAACGCCAGGAATTCCTCGCCCCTCCAAAGTCAGGACATCAGAGGTTTGTTTCCTGGAGGAATTGAGCCAGAGGCTCCAGACTGAGGGAATGAAGCACAAGGGAGGTTGGGTGTGAAGTGCAGAAGAGAAATAGAATGAGAAGGAAGTGTGCACTCCAAAGTGTGCAGCAGAGGTGGGGCCACTGCTCCCAGCCCCAGTCCTACCACCACGCCACCCCCTGGTGCAAGAAAAGCGTCCCAGGGTCTGATGTTTGGGGATCCCCAGTGGATGATAAGATCTGGTCACCACCTGCTCATTACATACCAAAGCCTCATGCTACAAGCCCCATCTGTATCCTAGGGGCTTCCTACTCACTTTGAGCACTACATTCTTTTTTTAAATAGCCTTTTTTATTATTGAAATATAGTTTATTTACAATGTTGTGTTAGTCTGTGGTGCACAGCAAAGTGATTTAGTTATAATATACATATTCTCTTTCAGATTCTTTTCCATTATAGGTTATTGGAAAATATCAAATATAACTCCTGATGCTATTCAGTATGTCCTTGTTAGTTATCTGTTTTATATATAGTAACATGTATCTGCTCCACCCAAATTCCTAATTTATCCCCCCTCTTCTTTCTCCTTTGGTAGCCATAATTTTTTTTTTCTATGTTTGTGAGTGTGTTTCTATTTTATAAATAAGTTCATTTGTATCATACTTTAGATTTCACATATAAGTGATATCACTGGAAAAGACCCTGATGCTGTTCCCAGATTGAAGGCAAGGGAGAAGCGGGGAGCAGAGGATGAGACAGTTAGATAGCATCACCAACTCAATGGACATGAATTTGAGCAAACTCCAGGAGATAGTGGAGCACAGAGAAGACTATGAGTCACAGAGTCAGACACAAATCAAGTGACTGAACAACAACAAGTGATATCGTGTGATAGTTGTCTGTGACTTACTTCACTTCGTATGATAATCTCTAAGTCCATTCATGTTGCTGCAAATGGCATTATTTCATTCTTTTTTTATAGCTAAGTAGTATTACATTGTATATATGTACCACGTCTTTTTATCCATTCATCAAAAACATTTATGTTGCTTCCATGTCTTGGCTATTGTAAATAGGAACACTCCATTCTTCCATTCTTAAATATGAATTGACAGTCGGCAGTCACCAAACATTGAGGTAATCCTCTAACATAGAAACAATGAAACCAAAATGAAAAAAAGGGGTGGGGGAGGAAAGATGTAAGTCAGAACGATATTTCAGGTGCTGAACAATAATAAGAGTTCTTCTACAGCAATGCAGGAGGTGCAGAGATGTGGGTACAATCCCTGGGTCAGGGAGGTCCTCTGAAGGAAGAACTGGCAACCCACTCCAGTAATCTCTTGCCCAGAAAACTCTCATGGACAGAAGAGCCTGGCAGGCTACAGTCCAGGAGATTGCAAAAGAGTTGGACATGACTAAGAGACTAAACAACAAGGGGAAAGTAAGAGACTCATGAAGAACTCTTGGAAATTAAAATCATGATGGCTGAAATTAGTAGAACAAAATGACAAAAAGTAGAGCAAAAAAGAGATGACAATAGAAGAGACAAGGTAAGAAACTTAAAAGATCAATTCAGAAAATTCACAGTCTGACTATACGATCCAGAAATAGAGAACAAAAAAGACAGGAGAGGGAAATTATCAGTGAAATAATAGTAAAATTTTCCCAGGTTGTTTCAGTCCACTCAGACCACTATAACAAAAAATACCTTTAACTGAATGGTTTATAATCAACAAACATTTCTTTTGCACATTCTGGAGACTGGGAAGTCCAAGTTCATGGTGCTGGCAGATTCAGTGTCTGGGAGAGCCTGCTTCCTGGTTCACTGACATCTGTCTTCTAGCTCTCTGGAGTTAAGGGCTCTAATCCCATTCATGAGGGCTCCACCCTCAAGTAGGTTTCAACACATGTGTTTTAGGGAGACAAATTTCAGGCCACAGCACAGGTCGTAAGGTTAGGGTGGACAGGGCCCACTGGGTGCCGGCACAAGGGAAGAGACACCACCTGCACAGACAGCCCTCATTATAAACTCTCAGAGTATCAGGCAGAAAGAGTGGGCGCTCAGAGCTTCCAGAATGAGAAAAAAAGAAAGCTTCTCATAAAGAAATCAGAATGGTGTTCAAATTTTCAACAATGAAATCAGAAATTAGAAGATAATGGAGATAATGGAGCAAGGCCTCCCAAAGGGGGGGGGGGGGGGGGGGCGACTGTTTAATCTAGGATTGTATATCTAGCTGTACAATATTTGTGTTGCTCTCCCAACCTACAATTTTTTTTTTTTTTTTTTTTGTAGAGGTTGAACCAGTAAAATTCAATTTCCCAGACTTGCTCACAGTTGGGGTCCTAGATATAAATTATGTTCTGTGTTGGAGGGAGATCATTCTCACCCAGGTTCTGGCAGTCAGCCTTGGTTAAAGGGTCATTTTCCTTTAACAGTTTCCCAGAGTCCTTCCTGCTGCTACGTTGGTGGGACACAAAGCAGTGACGGTAGTAGAGATGACTTTGAGCCTGGATGGAAGAACTGAGAGTCTGTCTATCCTCTTGCTCCAGGGGGTCCAGAGGCTGCTGCCATAGCAGGAGGACCACCAGACTCCAGACCACCAGGCTGATGCTTCCAGAGGCTGCCTCAGGGGAACAGTGCCCTCGTGGGCTCTTCTATATTATTCTAAAAATCATTCCAAGCAGATCCACATAGCAGTTGCTTCTTTAGTCCTTCCAACATTTGTGTGAACACCTACAATGAATTCTATTTCTTGAAAATATAACTGCTAAACTGCCAGCAAGTGTGAGGCCACGGTGGAGCAGCCCCAGTGATGCTTGGTCCAGATGGCTCGTTCTGGTCCTAGGGCACAAACCGCTGTGCTCTTGGCTTCCAGTGACTCACACCACAACAGTCTCCAGGCAACTACCCTCAAGCCAGACAGAATCCCTGGAGTTGTTTCCCCTATACACCACCCCTGCCTACAGACAACTCACAGCCAATGACTGCCTCTTGCAGGACAAATTCAATGGGAGTAATTTCCACTCCAGAGCTGCTGCTCAGTCTGACACTGGCATCTCTCTGTCCTACTTTCTTTTTTCCTTCTCCTATTTACCCCACTCCTTTCCCAGTTTCTCCCGGGAGTATCATCCTAACGACTCATTTTCACATACACCCGTGTTTCTTTTGGGAAGAAATATTCTTCAGATGTTCAGGGACCCTAAGAATTTACTTCTGATAGCTTAGGAAGCTATGAGGGGACATGCTTCAGCAAAACAATGGTGTAAAGCAGGGAAGGAAGCTGTGAAACCCAGTTATCCATACAGAGCATGAAATCTAGAGAGAAGCTGAGAACCAGAAAGTCCACCTGGGAGGGCCCCAGAGGATGGAAAGTGATAGAAAGTCAATTTGACTCTTTGGGAAATATTGATTCACATAAAACTGACCTGGTAAACCATTTAAAAAAAATAAATATAGCTACATAGGAAACCAAATAAATGGAAAATATGCAGGCATTAACTCCAGGAAACATCACCATAGTCTACTTCACTTAGCAGTAAGCAAAATTTACTTTCATAGTAACATAAACACTGACCATCAATTTAACCAAAGTGAAAGTGTTAGTTGCTCAGTCCAGTCATGTCTGACTCTTTGCGACCATGGACAGCAGCCTGCCAGGCTCCTCTGCCCGTGGAATCCTCCAGGCAAGAATACTAAAGTGGGTTGTCATTCCCCTCTCCAGGGGATCTTCCTGACCCAGGGATCAAATCCTGGGTCTCCTGCATTGCAGGCAGAGACTTTACCAACTGAACCACCAAGGAAGAGCTGCAATTGAACCAAAAGTTGTGATAAAAGTATAGTGAAGGATGGGGGAAGGGCCAGTGCAGGGAGATCTGTGGAGGTCAATCACCATTCTCTACTGCAGTCAATAGACAACATTTAAATTGATTAATGAAGAAATAACAGGATCAACGAAGGCAGAGAAATAGGATGGGGAGACCACTCTCTCCCCCAGAAATTCATCGAAAGAACATTTGAACGCTGAGAAACTTCCACAAAACAACTTCTGAATGCTGCCAGAGGACACCAGGCACCCAGAAAGGCAGCCCATTCTCTTCAAAAGGGGGTAGGATAAAATATAAAAGACAAAAAGAGAGACAAAAAAGTTAGCTGTGGAGACCCGTCCTGGGAAGGGAGTCATGAAAAAGTTTCCAAACAGTAGGAAACCCTCTCACAGGTGAGTATGTGGGGAGTTTTGGAATCTCATAGGGCAACATAACTAGGAGGGGAAAAAAAAAAAAACCACAGAATACACGCCTAACTTCAACTGTCAGCAGAGAAGTGGCCCAGATGCTGGCGTCTGCCACCAGTGAGCAGGGGCTGGACAGGAAGGCATGGGCTGCATAATCAGTGCTTAGGGTAAGGACCAGGCCTGAATGCCCTGAGGACAATCTGAGGGAGCTAGCAAGATAGGAACCAAAACTGTGGGATCACCAGAGAGGAAAAAAAAAAGAGAACTTTCCCTCAAAAGGCTCTAACTCGCAGCCTGACCCGCTCACAGAACAAAGGATTGAAAAAACACCGAAGGAGACCTAGCCTGCTGCACGCAGGCCCCTCCCCACCGGAGGCAGAGAAGCAGGCGGGACCGCCAGGGCCAGAAGGCAAGGGGCTGCTCCAATCTCAGCCCCAGAGACAGGTGTCCTCCACCAAACTGAGCAGGTTTCCAGTTGCTAGTCACGCCTTCCCGGGATCCTGGACGGTTGGCATCTTCCAGGAGGGTCGCAGCCTGAGGTCAGCCCCCAGAGGAGACACACAGCAGAGCTGAGCCGCGCTCTCGCGGCACACAGGGGAAGCAAGCAGCCAGGAGTGGGGTGTGAGTAAGACGCACCACCCACCCGGGACAGTGTGCTCACCAAACGCACACCCAGCCGAGCCTGTGCCCTTGTGGACGGTCTGAGAGCCTGAGCGCCTGAGACCTGGGACGTGCACGAAACACAGGGCCTGCTTGGGACAGTGCCTCTGCAGAGCACCCTGGAGCCTGAGCAGTGTAGACCCAGGAAGCACACGCTGCCGTTAGCCAGGGCAAACCTAGTGTGGTCTGTACACTGTGAGCACTCCCCACACACACCAGCGGTATTTGCAGGGTCCCTCCCTCCCCACAGCACAACTGAACAAGGGAGCCTGAACGAGTGACCACCTTCACCCCTTTGTGTCAGGGGAGAAATAAGACACTGAAGAGACTTGCAAACAGAGGAAGCCAAAATAAACAAAGAAGGGGGAACCGCTCTGGAAGTGACAGGTACAACAATAAAAACCCTGTAGTCAACATTGACTAAGCATTGGAGGGGGTTTATAGACCTTGAGAACAAGTACAAGCTGGAACAAGGAACTATCTGACGCTGAACTGACCCCACACTGCCCACAACAGCTCCAGAGAAACTCCTGGATATATTTTCACTATTATCACTGCTTTTTTTAATTAAAGTTCTTTATTACTCTTTTAATTTTCATTTTTATAACCTATTATTACCTTGCCAAAAAAAGACCCTATTTTTAAAGCAAATTTCATATATATATTTTTATAATTTTTGTGATTGATTTTGTTTTGTATTTTTAATATTGTTTTTGTGAAAGCCTAACATCTATTCTAGAATTTTAATCTGTTTTTTGGTATTTGTTATCAATTTTGTACCTTTAAGAATCTAATCTTCAGTACCCATTTTCACTTAGGGGTGTGATTTCTCTCCCTCTTCTCCCCCAGGTCACCTCTATCTCCTCCCTCCCCCTTCTCTTCTCTACTTAATTCTGTGAATCTTTCTGGGTGTTCCAGGCTGTGGAGAACACTTAGGGAACTAATTACTGGCTAGATTACTTTCTCCCCTTTTGACTCCCCCTCTTCTCTTCCTGGTCACCTCTATCTCCCTCCTCCCTCTTCTCTTCTCCATGTAACTCTGTGAACCTCTCTGGGTGTCCCCCGCTGTGGAGAATTTTTCACCATTAACCTAGATTCATATGTGATGTATGTTTGAAAAAGTCTTGAGGTTATTGTAAGAATAAGACTGAAAACTAGAGGCAGGAGGCTTAACTCCAAAACTTGAGAACATCAGAGAACTCCTGATTCCAGGGAAGATTAATAGACAAGAGCTCACCCAAAAGCCTCCATACCTACTGAAACCAAGCTCCACCCAAAAGCCAACAAGTTCCAGAGCAAGACATACCAAGCTAATTCTCCAGCAATGCAGGAACACAGCCCTGAGCATTAAAAGACAGGCTGCCATACCATTCACCATTGCAACAAAAAGAATAAAATATTTAGGAGTATATCTACCTAAAGAGACAAAAGACCTATACATAGAAAACTATAAAACACTGATGAAAGAAATCAAAGAGGACACAAATAGATGGAGAAATATACCGTGTTCATGGATTGGAAGAATCAATATT
The DNA here is from genome assembly GCF_019320065.1 of Cervus canadensis. Lineage (NCBI taxonomy): Eukaryota > Metazoa > Chordata > Mammalia > Artiodactyla > Cervidae > Cervus > Cervus canadensis. Next base: position 73,420,269 of record NC_057400.1, read on the forward strand.
GTGAAAATGAGTACACGACCCAAAGCAGTCTATAGATTCAATGCAATCCCTATCAAGCTACCAACGGTATTTTTCACAGAACTAGAAAAAATAATTTCACAATTTGTATGGAAATACAAAAAAAATCGAATAGCCAAAACAATCTTGAGAAAGAAGAATGAAACTGGAGGAATCAACCTGCCCGACTTCAGGCTCTACTACAAAGCCACAGTCATCAAGACAGTATGGTACTGGCACAAAGACAGAAATATAGATCAATGGAACAAAATAGAAAGCCCAGAGATAAATCCACATACCTACGGACACCTTATCTTCAACAAAGGAGGCAAGGATATACAATGGAAAAAAGACAACCTCTTTAACAAGTGGTGCTGGCAAAACTGGTCAACCACTTGTAAAAGAATGAAACTAGAACACTTTCTAACACCATACACAAAAATAAACTCAAAATGGATTAAAGATCTAAATGTAAGACCAGAAACTATAAAACTCCTAGAGGAGAACATAGGCAAAACACTCTCCAACATAAATCACAGCAGATCCTCTATGACCCACCTCCAGAATATTGGAAATAAAAGCAAAACTAAACAAATGGGACCTAATGAAACTTAAAAGCTTTTGCACTACAAAGGAAACTATAAGTAAGGTGAAAAGACAGCCCTCAGATTGGGAGAAAATAATAGCAAATGAAGAAACAGACAAAGGATTAATCTCAAAAATATACAAGCAACTCCTGAAGCTCAATTCCAGAAAAATAAATGACCCAATCAAAAAATGGGCCAAGGAACTAAACAGACATTTCTCCAAAGAAGACATACAGATGGCTAACAAACACATGAAAAGATGCTCAACATCACTCATTATTAGAGAAATGCAAATCAAAACCACAATGAGGTACCATTACACACCAGTCAGGATGGCTGCTATCCAAAAGTCTACAAGCAATAAATGCTGGAGAGGGTGTGGAGAAAAGGGAACCCTCTTACACTGTTGGTGGGAATGCAAACTAGTACAGCCGCTATGGAGAACAGTGTGGAGATTCTTAAAAAACTGGAAATAGACCTGCCATATGACCCAGCAATCCCACTTCTGGGCATACACACCGAGGAAACCAGATCTGAAAGAGACACGTGCACCCCAATGTTCATCGCAGCACTGTTTATAATAGCCAGGACATGGAAGCAACCTAGATGCCCATCAGCAGATGAATGGATAAGGAAGCTGTGGTACATATACACCATGGAATATTACTCAGCCGTCAAAAGAATTCATTTGAACCAGTCCTAATGAGATGGATGAAACTGGAGCCCATTATACAGAGTGAAGTAAGCCAGAAAGATAAAGAACATTACAGCATACTAACACATATATATGGAATTTAGAAAGATGGTAACGATAACCCTATATGCAAAACAGAAAAAGAGACACAGAATACAGAACAGACTTTTGAACTCTGTGGGAGAAGGTGAGGGTGGGATGTTTCAAAAGAACAGCATGTATACTATCTATGGTGAAACAGATCACCAGCCCAGGTGGGATGCATGAGACAAGTGCTCGGGCCTGGTGCACTGGGAAGACCCAGAGGAATCGGGTGGAGAGGGAGGTGGGAGGGGGGATCGGGATGGGGAATACGTGTAACTATGGCTGATTCATATCAATGTATGACAAAACCCACTGAAATGTTGTGAAGTAATTAGCCTCCAACTAATAAAAAATTTTAAAAAAAAAAAAAAAAAAAATAAAAGAACTGTATGTGGTGGTGAAGAAATGGAAAAAAAAAAAAAAAATGGGCCAAAGAACTAAACAGACATTTCTCCAAATAAGACATACAGATGGCTAACAAACACATGAAAAGATGCTCAACATCACTCATTATCAGAGAAATGCAAATCAAAACCTCAATCAGGTACCACTACACGCCAGTCAGGATGGCTGCTATCCAAAAGTCTACAAGCAATAAATGCTGGAGAGGGTGTGGAGAAAAGGGAGCCCTCTTACACTGTTGGTGGGAATGCAAACTAGTACAGCCACTATGGAGAACAGTGTGGAGATTCCTTAAACAACTGGAAATAGAACTGCCATATGACCCAGCAATCCCACTCCTGGGCATACACACTGAGGAAACCAGATCTGAAAGAGACACGTGCACCCCAATGTTCATCGCAGCACTGTTTATAATAGCCAGGACATGGAAGCAACCTAGATGCCCATCAGCAGATGAATGGATAAGGAAGCTGTGGTACATATACACCATGGAATATTACTCAGCCATTAAAAAGAATTCATTTGAATCAGTTCTAATGAGATGGATAAAACTGGAGCCCATTATACAGAGTGAAGTAAGCCAGAAAGATAAAGACCAATACAGTATACTAACGCATATATATGGAATTTAAAAAGATGGTAATGATAACCCTATATGCAAAACAGAAAAAGAGACACAGATGTACAGAACAGACTTTTAGGCTCTGTGGGAGAAGGCGAGGGTGGGATGTTCAGAGAGAACAGCATTGAAACAAGCATACTATCAAGTGTGAAACAGATCGCCAGCCCAGGTTGGATGCATGAGAAAAGTGCTCAGGGCTGGTGCACTGGGAAGACCCAGAGGGGTGGGATGGGGAGGGAGGCAGGAGGGGGGATCGGGATAGGGAACACATGTAAATCCATGGCTGATTCATGTCAATGTATGGCAAAAACCACTACAATATTGTAAAGTAATTAGCCTCCAACGAATAAAAATAAATGGAAAAAAAAAAAGACATGCTGCCAAAAGCCTTGCCAAACCCATTGATACCCCAACAGTCACTAGTGGACATTTCATTGCACTCCAGAGAGAAGAGATCCAGCTCCACCCACCAGAACACAGACTCAAGCTCCCCTAACTACGAAACATTGACAAGCCACTAGTCCAACCCCACCCACAGGGAGCAGGCTCCACAATAAAGAGGAAACATGAACTTCCATCCTACTGAAAGGCCACCCCAAACACAGCAACCTAAACAAGATGAAAAGGCAGAGAAATATTCAGCAGGTAAAGGAACATGATAGATGCCCACCAAACCAAACAAAAGAGGAGGAAACAGGGAGTCTACCTGAAAAATAATTCAGAATAATGATAGCACAGGTTATCCAAAATCTTGAAAACAAAATGGAGTTACAGATAAATAGACTATAGACAAGGATTGAGAAGATGCAAGAAATGTTTAACAAGGACCTAGAGGAAATAAAGAAGAATCAATCAATAATGAATAATGCAATTTGGTGGTTTAGTTGCTAAGTCATGTCTGATTCTTGCAACCCCATGGACAGTAGTCTGCCAGGCTCCTCTGTCCATGGGATTCTCTAGGCAAAAATACTGGAGTGGGTTGCCATTTCCTTCTCCAATGCATACATGCATGCTAAGTTGCTTCAGTCGGTCCAACTCTGTGTGACCCTATAGACAGCAGCCCACCAGGCCCCTCTGTCCATGGGGTTCTCTAGGCAAGAATACTGGAGTAGGTTCCCATTTCCTTCTCCTCCCTATCAAGCTACCAATGGTATTTTTCACAGAACTAGAACAAATAATTTCACAATTTGTATGGAAATACAAAAAACCTCAAATAGCCAAAGCAAACTTGACAAAGAAGAGCGGAACTGGATGAATCAACCTGCCTGACTTCAGACTATACTACAAAGCTACAGTCATCAAGATAATATGGTACTAGCACAAAGACGGAAATACAGATTAATGGAACAAAATAGAAAGCCCAGAGATGAATCCACACACCTACAGACACCTTATCTTTGACAAAGGAAGCGAAAATATACAATGGAGAAAAGACAATCTCTTTAACAAGTGGTGCTGGCAAAACTGGTCAACCACCTGTAAAAGAATGAAACTAGAACACTTTCTAACACCATACACCAAAAAAACTCAAAATGGATTAAAGATCTAAATGTAAGACCAGAAACTATAAAACTCCTAGAGGGAAACATTGGCAAAACACTCTCTGACCTAAATCACAGCAAGATCCTCTATGACCCACCTCCCAGAGTAATGGAAATAAAAGCAAAAATAAACAAATGGGGCCTAGTTAAACTTAAAAGCTTTTGCACAATGAAGGAAACTATAACCAAGGTGAAAAGACAGTCTTCAGAATGGGAGAAAATAATAGCAAATGAAGCAACTGACAGAGAACTAATCTCAAAAATATACAAGCAGCTCCTGCAGCTCAGTTCTGGAAAAATAAACGACCCAATCAAAAAATGGGCCAAAGATCTAAACAGACATTTCTCCAAAGCCATATAGATGGCTGACAAACACATGAAAAGATGCTCAACATCACTCATTATCAGAGATATGCAAATCAAAACCACAATGAGGTACCATCTCACTCCGGTCAGAATGGCTGCTATCAAAAAGTCTACAAACAATAACTTCTGGAGAAGGTGTGGAGAAAAGGGAACCCTCTTACACTGTTGGTGGGAATGCAAACTAGTACAGCCACTATGGAGAACAGTGTGGAGTGGAGATTCCTTAAACAACTGGAAATAGAACTGCCATATGACCCAGCAATCCCACTGCTGGGCATACACACCGAGGAAACCACAATTGAAAGAGACATGTGTACCCCAATGTTCACTGCAGCATTGTTTACAATAGCTAGGACAGGAAGCAACCTAGATGTCCATCAGCAGACCAATGGATAAGAACGTTGTGGTACATATATACAATGGAATATCATTCAGCTATTAAAAAGAATGTATTTGAATTGGTTCTAATGAGGTGGATAAAACTGGAGCCTATTATACAAAGTGAAGTAAGTCAGAAAGAAAAACACCAATGCAGTATATTAATGCAATATATGGAATTTAGAAAGATGGTAACAATGACCCTATATGCGAGACAGCAAAAGAGACACAGATGTAAAGAAGAGACTTTTGGATTCTGTGGGAGAAGGTAAGGGTGGGATGATTTGAGAGAATAGCATTGAAACATGTATATTATCATATGTGAAATAGATCGCCAGACCAGGTTTGATGAATAAAACAGAGCACTCAAAGCCTGTGCACTGGCACAACCCAGAGGGATGGAATGGCGAGCGAGGTGGGACGGGGGTTCAGGATGGGGGACACATGTACACCCATGGCTGATTCATGTCAATGTATGGCAGAAACCACTACAATATTGTAAAGTAATTAACCTCCAATTAAAATAAATTAATTTTTAAAAATAAAAATAAATAACAGGATCCGCTCATTATTTAGAAGTATGAAAGTAAGTACCACTGTGAGCATTACAAGTAGAAATCTATTTGACATTAATTCATCTAAGCCCTATTACATCCAAAAAGATAACGTGTAGCTTCTGATGGAAGACACACAAACATACATACACACCCCACACAATAAAATGAGGATGGAGGAATAAGACCAGAGCCATGGAGGAAGCAGAGTGGGGGCTGGTTCACTGGGCACAGAGGTAGGTATAGAAGCCCTTTCCTGGGGGCCACCAGACTCTGAGTGTCACAGCCAAGGAGGACTCAGCAGCCATACAATTATGAATACGTTCCATACTCAGCAATTTTAAAAAACTCACCATCCAACCCCAGACTCCCACCCACTATCAGTCAGCCACTGCTGCCCAAAAGTCCACACTACAGATTCATTTATCGGAATTGAGCATTGATCTCTCTTTAAGAGTGGAGGTTCCCTGTCAGGGATACAAACCACATAGAGTATTGGAAAGGCACAGTCTGCAGGCCCTGGGCAAGCCGCTTAAAGCCCCAGAAACTTAACTTCTTGGTGGAGTCCCAAAATGGCTACAATCCTTTGCAGTTCCTCCCATCATTCTGGGCTGGACTTGTGGTTTGCTTTGACCAACTGGAAGCGGCAGAACTGACTTTGTGCTGTACTGATTCTAAAGCTAAAAGAAGTCTTTCACCTTCCATCCTTGCTGCTCTCAGAACCCTCCACTGACACAGGCACATGCCCAGGCTAGCCTGTTGGAACATGAGAGATACAGTCACTCCCATCTCCCCAGCCAACAGCCAGTAGACTTCCAGACCAGAACAAGATCACTCAGGACCAACAAGCCCCACTCAACCCACCAGTCACATGCAAGCCCCACCAAAATTAGTCTAGCCCAGCCCAGACCTCAAGAACCACAGAGCAGAACTGCAGGCTAAACAGATGGCAAGAGTGTGTGTGTGTGTGTGTGTGTGTGTGTGTGTGTGTGTGTTTATTTAAGCCACTAAGTTTTTAGTAGGTTTACTCTGTAGCAAGGAAAACTGATGGACTTCGTATGTGAAATGGTGATACCAAGGCTTAGTTCACAGGGGTAAGAGGTAATGGTATTATATGAAGTTACCAGTGGTGCTCAAAAATATTCCTTAGCACCTATCCCATTTCCAACACCTAAATGCCAAAGAGTTTTTAGCAACTGCCACATTTACTGAGGAAGCCAAAGAGTGGGGGCAGGGTTCCCAGAGGAAGAGAGAGGAAACCTCTAGTGGAGGCTTCACCCACCCTCCAGGCCCACTGTTGAGCCACATGGCCACCTGATGTGACAACAAGCAATTCAACTTTGCAAGCAGGTCTGAAAAGGCAAAGATTTAACCACTGTAATTGGCTTAATCTACTATCATCTACCGGAGAAGGCAATGGCATCCCACTTCAGTACTTTTGCCTGGAAAATCCCATGGACGGAGGAGCCTGGTAGGCTGCAGTCCATGGGTTCCCGAAGAGTCAGACATGACTGAGCAACTTCACTTTCACTTCTCACTTTCCTGCATTGGAGAAGGAAATGGCAACCCACTCCAGTGTTCTTGCCTGGAGAATCCCAGAGACGGGGGATCCTGGTGGGCTACCATCTACAGGGTCGCACAGAGTCGGACACGACTGAAGTGACTTAGCAGCAGCACCATTATCTACACCAGACATTACAGAACCCTTCCAGGGGAGTCTTATCTCTACCACCTGTGGGCCAGACCTCACACCTGGAGGCACAGAAAATGACTCTCCCTAATCCTACCTGAGTCACAGCAAGCTCAGCGAGGGACAGCCCTCAAGCCTTTCCCCAGATGTCAGTAGTGATAAAGCAAATCCAATACCTCTCTGCACTGACCCTGTGAGGCTTATCCACTCACTTATGAGTGGGTAATTAGATGTTTGTCTAATTAATGCTAACTTATATAGGAACCTCCCTTCTGTGCCGAAACTCAGTCTCCGTACACTGGCACCAAATAAATCTCTGAGACAGAGTTTGGGGTGAAGTAGAAAAGAATAGCTCTATTGCTTTGCCAGGCAGCGAGGGTCACAGAAGCCTAACACCCCCAAAACGGTGTCCCAGCCTGGAGTGGGTAGTGAGTTTTGTAATGGTTCAAAGAGGGGGGCATGATAAGCTCATGGATATTCTTCTGATTGGTTGGTGATGAGATAAGTGGAAGTCAGCAACATCAATCTTCTGGTTTCAACCAGTCTGGGGCCTACTGCTGGTGGGCAGCATATAGTTCCTTTCTCCTGCCTTGTGGGAGTTTATCTATCTGAAAAGTAGCTCAAATATATTGTTATGTGTGCCCTTTGAGTGGAAACTCTGCCCCAAGGCTGCACTATTGTTTCCTGGTTGCTCCTCCCTTGTCTCTGCATCCCCTCCCTGATTAGCAACTGTTTGAATTCTTCCGGTTGGAACTCAGGGAAGGTCATGGGGGCTGAATGAACCCTATTTCCTACACACAAGAAATGGGGAACACAGAAAGGCTTTTTTTGCCCAGGAGCCCCACAGGATCCTGCTCGGTTTCATTTCTCCCTGGGATAGGCCCTGGGAGGCCGCGAGAAGAACACTGAGTCTGAGTACTTGGGTTGAGCCAGTCGCTCTACATGCCCACAAAACACACGTACCCTGCGGAGCACAACGAACCACCCACATCACCTGTTGTCTGCTAAAGAGCAGAGCCCCACCAGCAGAACAGGTCTGTTGTGCTCTTCACACGGGCCCCCACCAGAGAGCCAGCAGGTGTCCTGGGTCTGCTGACAGTCTCCTAAGTACCCGGCTAGGCCCAAGGGGAGACACGCTTCCCCGGTACTCTACAGGAACTTCCAGAAGTGAGATGTTTCAAACCTATGAGGCCCATAAGGCTCATTTAGTCCACACAAGCCCCCTATTTTATGCGTGAGCAGTCACCCAGAAAGGGGCACTGGCCTGTCCAAGGACCCTCAACTTCAGAGCCCACTCTACCCACCCTGGGGTCCATAACCTTGACTCTAGGTGATCAGGTATCTGCCCAGAGGGCTTTTGGACTCAAAGGTAGATTAACCAAGGAGTTAGGTTACATTGTTTGGAGACACATTACCAGCTGGTCTATGAACAGTTGACGTATATTAATGGCAGCAGCCATGAAGAGTGAACAGAAGATTTACAGAAGGGTGTGGGCTACCTGCACATGACGTTTCTGGATTAGAAAACACGCTAGAGAAGTCTCGCAGTGAGAGAGGAGACACACCTGTGCAGACCTCGCCTCTACTCCAGGCGGTCCAAGACCTGTCTCAGCACCGGCCTTACTCATCCTCTCAGGAGGGGTGCTCCGGATGCTCAGTCTCTGCCCCCACCCTCTCCCTTCTGGCTCCACCAAGCCTACCTTTAAATCCTGGGCAGGAGGGGCCACTTTCTATTCGGAGGACAAGCCAAAGTGGACACTTATTTGCCAAGGGCTATGATGCTCCTTGGGAAATAACGTTAATTCTCCAAACCCCTAGCAGTAGTTCTTGTCATTACTGCTTTCAAGCCTTATATTGAGTAGACCACATGAACACATAAAATCTATCCTGTTCTATAAAATAAGTAAATTCCTGGATAAAGAAGGTGTGGTGTATATAATGAAATATTACTCAGCCACAAAAGAGAACAAAATAATGCCACTTGCAGCAATATGGGTGGACCTACAGATTGTCATACTGAGTGAAATGTTGACTTAGAAAGACAAATACCATATGATATCACTTCTATGTGGAATCTAAAATATGACACAAATGAACTTATTTACAAAATAGAAATAGAGTCACAGATGTAGGAAACAAACATATGGTTACCAGAGTGGAAAGAGGTTGGGAGAGGGATAAATTGGGAGGTTGGGAAAGACATTTACTTACTTCTGTATATAAAATAAAGACCTCCCTAATGTATAGATAGGGTTATGTATATATATACATGTATATACATGGACTTCCCTGGTGGCTCAGATGGTAAAGCGTCTGCCTACAATGCAGGAGACCTGGGTTCAATCCCTGGGTTGGGAAGATCCTCTGGAGAAGGAAATGACAACCCACTCCAGTACTCTTGCCTGGAAAATCCCATGGGTGGAGGAGCCTGGTAAGGTACAGTCCGTGGGGTTGCAAAGAATCGGACACGACTGAGTGACTTCACTTTCACTTAATATATAGATAAGATATAAAACATATTTAAAATAGATAGATAGATGAAATAGATAAGACCCTACTGTATAGCACAAGGAACTCTACTCAATACTCTGTAATGACCTATATGGAAAAAGAATCTTAAAAAGAATGGATATCCCCAGGGACCCTTCGCTCTGAATATGGGCGACTTATCAGCACACATGGCCACATAGGCCCGCACTTGATAGCTTGAGAAATGTCATTCATGCTTCACAGCCAGGGGGCAGCCGGCTTCTGGGTGCCCTCTGGACCCTTCATCTCAGCCCCTCCCACGGTGTCACGTACTGTGCACCATCTGTCTCCCCGCCCAGGCTGCGGGACCGGGGACAGAGGCAGGCTCTCACCTCTCCAACCCAAGTGCCCACAGTGCGCCGGCGCGTGGTAAGCCCATGGTAAATGACAGGTGAGTAGATGGCTGCGTTAATGAGCAAAAACGAAATAAATCCTATGTGCAGAATAAGTTTCTGGGGGGTAACACAAACCCCAATTAACACAGTAAGTGGCATTTTGTTGTCTCTATTTCAGGACACACAAAATAATTAGTGCTTACTGCAGAGAGAGCTCTGAGTGTGAAGCTGGATGTAATCAGGTGTCAAAACACAGAAACCTGAGTAGATGAGCACAAATACACAGTGAACTCAGTCAGGAAGGAGCGACTGCTCAGGGTGAGTTTTCTCCTTGAGGAGGAGCACTTTCTTGCAGGATTTTAAGGCTGTGTCACCACGCAAGAGAGACTCCTCAGTAGGGGCACTGGAAAAATGCAATGGTCCTGGGTTCAGGTGGATGGAGAAGCCCTGTCCATCCCTAGTGATGAGGTGTCCACAATGGACCCCCTAGATTCACAAAATTCTCATGAAATAACCTGCTCACTGTCTCCATCCTACCAGCATGGAAATCCCAGAGAGGTTAATCAGTTATATAATTTGCTCAAGAATTCATTGTCTTAGATTGGTACACAATCTAAGATGTGTACACTCACACATTCTCTGACAGGGAGACTTGGACTCCCCTCTTCCAGCCAAAGCCCATGGCACCCCTTCACCATCAGGCCATGTGGCCACCTCCAGGACACCTTCTCAGACCCTCTTGGCCTCCGTCCTCTTGATATTTCACCTCCTTCTCCTTGAGATTGGACTCTCACACAACCAGCCTGAAACTCCACAGCTTGCAGCCTGCCGGCACGCTCCTGGAGGCCCTGGTTCCTCCCACCTCATCCAGCTTAAAGATGAGACGTCGCCATAGACCAGGAACTGAGGCCTCACACGGGGGCGGCCTCTGCCCAGGCTCCATCCGCTCCTCTCATTAATCCTCCCTAATAAAGCACTGGTACTCAGTCCTTCCTGGGGAACCCAGGCTCACACACTGTTCTGATTTTTGTCTTTATTTTCCCCTCTTTATCCCCAACCCCACCCTCCACCCTTCTTCCCATTGAGGACACCTTCTCCTATACGTGGATAGACTTCCTAGAATGTGGAGGCATCCTGCAATCTGTATGTTGTTTGCAGTTTGCTTTACATAAGTGGAACTGGATCACACATTTCATTCCTGTGCTTACTTTGCTCTCAACCCCTGGTTCTCAGCCTACTCCGCTGCAGGTCACTTACCCACTTCCCTGGGGCAAAGTGCCCTGTGGACCCATGTGAGAGAGAGCAGGTGTGGGCCCACCAGATCCTATGATACACACTAAGACCACTCTGCACCAACAGAACACGAGGGGCCTGCTTCCCCACACCTTAACCAAATGTAGTATAATCCAGTGTTCTCATTCCCGTAGTCCTGCTGGGCAGAAAGTGTTACCGCTCTGTGTTTCTCCTTTATGGCTGGGTCGGCAGCTCTTCCTCTTCTTTTTGGCCACCTGAGAGCCATCAGCACCTCCCCGGGATTTTACCTTTGAGCACATGTTGAACCCCCTCCCCCCTCAGCCTTGGTCACCTTGGTCATTACCTTCAAAGGGAGTTTAGGAAGTCTAGGAAGGAGGAGCAGTCAGGCCCTGGTGACTCAGATGGTAAAGAGTCTGCCTGCAATGCAGGAGACCTGGGTTCGATCCCTGGGTCAGAAAGAGCCCCTGGAGAAGGAAATGGCAACCCACTCCAGTATTCTTGCCTGGAGAATCCCATGGACAGAGGGACACAGGAAGGAGGAGGAAGGCACACATCAGACCTCCTCCCCATGTGTGTCCCCAGGTGACCCCAAACCCTCCAAGTTGGGGTGCAGGTTTTGTGGGGCCTAAAAATCAGAAACAGAATTCTAACTCACTTTGACTCCATATGTTTCTGTCTCTTCTTCATTTTCCACTCTATACTCTGGTTCAGAAATATCAGCTCAGGTGCCTCTGGGTGAAGGCCCGAACACCAGGACACTGTGACCACAAATGACCCCAAGTGCACCAGGACCCCCCACACCACTGGTCCTCAGAGGATCTTCCTGTGAGAGCCCAGAGGGGCTGGGTCACCATGAGTCAGCCAGTGCTCTGGTTCCAGGCATCCCTCACAAGCCAGAGTTTAGCCGGGGGAGCTCACAAGAAGGACCACTTCATTCAAATGCTTCTCTTCACCCACAATAGCATTTCCCAGAATTTCACAAAACCCACTTCTGTGTTATGTTAATGCAATGTACAAAACCAAAGTGGACCCTGTACCTGGGGGCCACTTTTCTTAGGGAAAAAGCATGTCAGGCCAGGCTCTGATTGTCCCCATGGGCCACCAGCTTGCAGTGGTAGCCAGCACTTCCCATACTCCCCACCTGCACAGCGGCTCCTCTTGGCCCATCCAAAGGCTGCTTGGAGTTACTGATTCAAGACTCCCAGGAAAGTCACTCTCCAGGAGCCATGGACCCCAGCTAGTCACAGAGAACCTGTCACCTCCCACTGCTTGTCAGCCTGCTCCGGGGGACACATCCCCAAATGCCAGCTCTCTCTCAGTTCCTCTCCTGGCCTCAGGAGCTTCCATGCACCCTACTCACCCTTCACACTCAACTCTAAGTTCTCTCCTTCCAGAAGCCTCTCCAACTTCCCTGGGCAGTCAGGCCCTTCTTCCCTGGGCCTTGGCAGCCCGGCTAACATGCAAGCTTTTCTCCCATGGGGTTTGCTCCCACGCTGTGAATTAGACATATAGCAATGGATTCACTAAGAGACTCAGGGTGCATTCCTTCCAAGGCTCTGTTAAACCACAGCAAAGATGGAGCCCCAGTTATACACATGGGAGTGACACAAGGGGTGCTGGGACCAGGACTTTCCTTGACATGCCTGAGAGCTCAGACTGCTGGCACACCTTTGGCTGGTGGGTACTGTTGTAAACTCTACTACGGTGTATTTTTATTCTCTAGGAACTACAATTTTAAATTGCAAAATACACTTATAGCTATGAAGACACTAGTTCTAGTAACAGGGGGGAAAATAGCTTTATTCCTACAAGCAAATTCTCTAGCCCCAAAGAATGGCCTTTCCAGGTTGCTGTGGCCACCACTGTGGAGGCCTCAGTCCAGAGTGCCCTGCCCACCCACCCTGTTTCACTCATGGAGTGATTGCATGTGCAAGCACACACATAAATACACGCATTCACATGTGGGTGTGTGCACACACACTGCACACAGCATATGATAAAAGAATTGTTGCAGGAATGGGGGTCCTTTCCAGGACCTGAGAGTAGGCTCTTGTCTAACACCCAAAAATGAATTGTCCAAGGAGACACATGTGCTGACAAAGCAAGAGACTTTATTGGGAGGGGGCCCCCTGGGCTAAGAGTAGGAGAGTAAGGGAAACCAGAAGGACTGCTCTGCCATATGGCTCACAGTCCTGGGTTTTATGGTGATGTGTTAGTTTCCAGGTTATCTCGGGCCAATCATTCTGACTTAGGGTCGTTCCTGGTGGTGCACACATCACTCAGCCAAGATGGATTCCAGCAAGGAGGATCATGGGGGGTTGGTAGGACAAGTGGCATCTCTTTTTAACCTTTCCCAAATTTTTCCAGCTTGTTTGTTCCTCTTTCCTTGCCAGGACTTCCTGTCCTAAAATAACTCATGCAAATGGTTGCTATGGTGCCAGGCCAGGGTGGGAAGTTTCAGGCAGTGTTTCATCTAACAGAACTACATACTTCCCTGCCAGAGGCCCAGACCTTCTAGCCATCCTACCTCCAACTGAGGCCAGCTCAGGAGCTGCCTGAGCCCCCAGGACATAGAGCTCTCCCCCAAGGCCACAGCTCCTCTGGGCACCCCCTGGCCCTGCATTCAGGGTCCCCAGTCTCATTTGGAGCACGGAAGTCTCTCCAGAGCTGCCCTGCACACAGGATGGTAAGGTTAGGGATGCAGACCCACAGGTTTGCTTAGACTGAACTTGGCCAGCTCAGGAAAGCCTTCTGCATGCAGTCCCTCTCCATGGTTTTTAAGGGCTGGGAACCAAAACATGCTCCCTGCCCACTGGGCTGCAGTACCTCCTCAAACAAGCACCTGGGTGAAGCTACCTGGACCTTTGTTAGGCCTGTAAAGACTGACTAACCACCCTGGTGCCCTGCACAGAAGCTGAGGTGCAGGGAGGTGCAGGGTCTTGCATGGACCAAGCCAGACCGCACCGTGGTAGCAGAGCCAGCCAGCTGGCCTCCAGTCTGACTCCTTCTCCACCCCTCACTCTGCCTCCCAGCACCCAATCACACGCCCCAGCCCCAGGGCTGAAGTCAGACCTCTGCACACTAGAACAGGCTCTTTCCTTTACTGCATCTCAAGGATGGGGGGGAAATAATGCCTCACCACTTCCTGATGCATTATTTATCAGGAACGCATTAAGTGTGGATGACATCACAGGCATTTGAAGGTAATTTGTGGAAAGTATTGTTAAAGCAATTGATTTGCAAATTCTTTGACAGGGAAAACGAAGCACCCAGCAGGCGGAGATGTGACACAGACCCGGGTTTTTTTTTATGTATTGGGGGATAATTGATTGAAAGCTAAGCTCTGTAGCCAGTAAGAAAATGAGATTATTCTGTCTGTTATGCAAAGATATTGTATATTGTGCAAAACAGCAGCATGAGAAGCTATGAGTGCTGCTGAGAGGCCGTTGCTCCTTCGGTAGCGAGTAACGAGTAATGTCTTTCTTTCCAAATTTAAATCAAGTCATTTCACTGCTCTTACCCCTCCCACCCCCACCTCCTCCCTTTGGGCCCTCCTTTCCTTCCAGCCCCACTGGGTTTGGTGGGTCAATAAATGAGTCATTTATCTAACAGCATCATTCCATCAACTATCTTTGGCATCCAAGGCATGCCAAGGACCAGGCTGATCTAGGCCAACCCACAGCGGCATAGAGGCCACCTGGGAAGTGTCGTAGGGCCAGGGAAGGTGCAGAGGTTGGACTCCTGCCCTGCTCTGCTCTCTACATCTGGACCTTTTCAGTCCCCCAATATCCTTAACTGCACATCCCTAGCCAACAAAACTGGCTGCCACCTGCTCTTCAGAACTCTCTAGGAACTGCTCATGGCCTTCAGGATGACCGCAGCCCCTTCTCCAGGCCAGACAGCCAGCATGTCTTTCTCCCCACCACTGCCTTGCCACACTTCCCTGAACTCCAGCACACCCAGCGGCCCTGCCCTCCTGCGTGCACACCATGGCTCCAGTGGCTCTGACTTTGCATGTTCTGGCCTTTCTGCTAACATACTGCCCATGTCTTACCCATCCAGCAACCTAGTCAGTCTTTCTAAGCAGAGTTCAAATGCAACCTCTTCCAGGAAGCCTTCACTGACTACCCCAGGCTCCTTCCTCCCTCTGAGCACCAGCATGTTCACTGGTGGGATTCTCAGATCTCCCTGGGAGGTGGCAAAGATGGACAAGTCATGCCTGCAGGGATTAATGCACTCAGGAATGATTGGGTGAGTGAGTCTTGCCCAGATCACCTTGCAGGATCCCTTGATTTCTCCCAACTCTGATGAAGCTCTAGGCAGAGTAGCAGGAGTGCCCAGCAGGGTTGCTGGCTTTGCTGGCAGTGGGAACTGCCCTGAGCCAGAGAACTAGCTGGGGGCTCCCTCGCAGGATGGCCCAACTATCCTGAGGAGGCCTGGTCCCAGAGAGAGCAACCACACATGCGACTCACTCAGCAAGCACCTGCAGCCTGCAGAGGTAGAAACAGACAGCACTGGGGCTTCTGAGTAATGGCTTGTGTGGCTGTAAACCTGGATCAATCACTTAGCTTCACTGAACCTCAGTCTTCTCATCTGTCAAATGGACGTCTTATTAACATCAAGCTCTCAGATTGTTGAGGGTTAAAACCACAGTGCCTGGTCCCCACTGCACATTCATTACAAGTCTAAACCTGATTTAGAATTTTTATGCCCATGTTGTGTATTAGGAAACTGAGACACGTGGAGTTAAGAAGTTATTTGAAACCACTCATTCAAAGTGGCAGAAGTCTGGACAGACCTGGACATACCAATACCATTCTCCCCTAGAAAGCTCCTCCCAGCTGACACCATACTTCACACAGCACACTGGACTCCAGGGTGAAAGATAAGAGGCCCCCGTAGGTCACTCAGACTGTACACAGCCAACGGCAGTGATTGGCCTGGGACAGAGGCTTTCAGTGCCAGGGTCAGGAAAGCCCCAGGCAAATCAAGACAAGCCATCAGTCACATTCTGACCACCTTTAAAAAGCTGGGGCGGGGGTTGAGGGGAAAGCTGGAAAATGCGCAATGGTTATTCAAAATATTTTGGTAACAGAGATCATAACATTCAGTGCAAGTGTGCATGCATGCTAAGCCACTTCAGTCATGTCTGACTCTTTGCAACCCTATGGACTGTAAACCGCCAGGCTCCTCTGACCATGGGATTCTCCAGGCAAGAATACTGGAGTGGGTTGCCATGCCCTCCTCCAGGGGATCTTCCCAATCCAGGAATCGAACCCACGTCCCTCACGTCTCCTGCATTGACAGACAGGTTCTTTACCACTAGCGCCACCTGGGAAGCCCCATAGCATTAGGTGCATTCCTTTTAAATACATCGACATTTCCTAAGACTAAGTTAAGGGAAACAAACAAGAAAGTTTCTGGCCACCACCTTGCTTCAACCCAATTCCTACTGGACTGCCAGCACTGCTGCCTCATCCCCAGGCCTGGTGCTGGGCTCCGAGTGTTCAAGGGTGACCAAAGCATGACCCTTCTCCCCATAGGAGGCCCCAGGCCAGAAGGCAAAGGTCCTTGAGCAGCAAGAACATAGTCAGGCTAAAGCAGAGGGAAGCCTGGGGGACTACAGGGCACATGAGAAGAAGGGGAGATCAGGGAGGGCTTCCTGGAAAGGGAGATACCGTCTTTTTTTTAATTTTGCTTATTTTTAATTGAAGAATAATGGCTTGAGACAACTTCTTAACAGGAACCATAAGTAGGAATTAGCAAGGCAGCAGGCTGGAATAGCATGGGCAAGACCCAGAAGTGTGGCAGAGCCTGCCCAGTCCAGGAATCACAAATATGACTGAAGAACACTGTGAAATGTGGGAGGGAAAGGGAGAAAAGACAGAGAGAGAGAGGCCACATTCAAGAGGTTTATTTTTTTCTCTGAAATGTGATCCATTTTTTAACTTAGAAGTGCATACAACATGGGGTTGTCCCAGGTGAATGGATGGATGTCTAATTATTTTAATAGCTGCATAAGATCCCATGAGGCATAAAATTCTGATTTTTCAGTGCTTCTGTCTCTGAGGACAGGCAGGTTATTTCTGGTTTACCTTTTGTTGCCACTATAAACAATTCTTCAGTGCATAGTTCTGTAGGGTGGAGTCTCAGACATGGAATTTCAAATAGGTATTGTCATACCGACTTTCCAAAATGCAGCTGTGCTTCTGCTCATGTTCAGTTGCTGAATCATGTCCAACTCTGCAACTCCATGGACTGTAGCCCGCCAGGCTCCTCTGTCCACAGGATTTCCCCAGCAAGAATACTGGAGTGTGTTGCCATTTCTTCCTCAAAGGGATCTTATCAACCCAGGAATTGAATCTTCCTCTCCTGAATGGCAGGTAGATTCTTTACCATTGTTGTGGTGGTGGTTGTTTAGTCGCTAAGACATGTCCAACTCTTTTGCAACCCCCTGGACTGTATATCCCCCCAGGCTCCTCTATCCGTGGGAGTTCCCAGACAAGAATACTGGAGTGGGTTGCCATTTCCTTCTCCAGGGGATCCTCTCGACTCGGAATAAACCCACATCTCTTGAATTGGCAGGCGGATTCTTTACCACTGACCCACCAGGGAAGCCCCATTCTTTCCCATAGGAGTGCCCTTTTCAACACAAGTTGAAAGGCAACTTGCGTTGCCCTTTGCAAGTACTGGACTTTTCGTTTTCTCTAATTATTGCCAACCTGACAAATGAAAATTAGCAAGTCATTGTTACTTTCATTTTTCTTTCCTGACTACGAGTAAAGTTGAACCTCTGTTTATTTGCTTATTTTATTTTTTAAAGATTTCTTCTCCTGCATACTTGGATATATTTGGGGTTTTGTGTTTTATTAGTAGGAGCTCTTTATTTGTTACAAATATTGGTCTTTTAATTGTTGTGTTATCTCACCCCAGAACTGTTCAAAACATTGACCCCGATAAATCTAGATGCTTTAGCTGGACTCTAGACTCCCAACAAAGTCAGCTCTGGAGATTGGAATCACTTGGGAAGATTTGAATCCTAAGGCCTGGACCTCATTCCCAGAGACTTCTTGGATTTCAGTGGTTTCAGGTAGGGCCAAGAAATCAGAATTTTTCATTGTAGTAAAATTCACATAACAAAATGTAAAAGTCATCATGCAATCCATTTTAAATGAACAATTTATGAGTGGAACAGAATTGAGTGCCCAGAAATAAGCCCAGACATATAGGGACAATTAATTTACTAGGCAAGAACACATATGGAGAAAGGGTAATCTCTTCAGTAATGGTTTTGGGAAAACTGGAAAGCCATATGCTAGAGAATGAAACTAGAAAAATTATAAAAACATAAAAATTAACTGAAAATTGACTAAAGACTTGAATGTAGTACCTGAAACCATAAAACTAGAAGAAAACGTAGGCAGTAATAACCTTATTGGTGTAAGTCTTAGTGGTGGTTTTGTGGATCTGACTCCAAAGGCACGGGAAACAAGCAAAAATAAACAAATGGACCACATCAAACTGAAAAGTTTCTGCACTTCAAAAGAAATCATCATCAGGGAATTCCCTGGTGGTCCAGTGGTTAGGACTCTGTTCCTTCACTACTGAGGGCCCGAGTTCGATCCCTTCTGGGAGAACTGAAATCCTGCAAGCCAAAAAAAAATCAGGCAAAGGACCTGAAGAGATATTTTTCCAAGGAACGTATTTCCAACAAGCATTTGAAAGGATGTTCAACATCACTAATTATTGGGGAGACGCAAGTCAAAGCCACAATGAGCTGTCACCTCACACTTGTTAGAATGCCTATTCTTGAAAAGACAAGAAACAACAAATGTTGGTCAGGATGTGGAGAAAAGGGCCCTCATATAATGTTGTTCAGAATGTAAACTGGTACAGCCACTATGGAAAACAGCATGGAAATTGCTCAAACAAATAATAGAACTACCGTAGAATCCAGATATTTTACTTCTGGTAACACCAGTTTGAAAAGATACATGCATCCCTGTGTTTATTATAGCAATATTTACAGTAGCAAAGATATAGAAACAACCTAAGTGTTCATCAATGGATAAAAGGATAAAGATGTGGCATATATTTATATAACATAATATTACTCAACCATAAAAAAGAATGAAACCCTGACATTTGGGACAGCATGGATAGATTTTGAAGGCCCTGTGCTAAGTGAAAGAAGTCAGACAGAGAAAGACAAATTCTTTATTATTTAACTCAGACTTGGAATCCAAAAATACAAAACAAATAAAATAAAGCAAACACAAAGCTCAGAGATACAGAGAAGAGGTTAGTGTTTACCAGCGAAGGGGGTTGGTGTGAGCTCAATGGGTGAAGGTCAACTGTATGGTGATGGACAGTAACTTGGCTTGTGGTGGTGATAACTCTGTGGTGCATACAGGTGTCACACCGTAGTGCTGTGCACCAAAACTTATATCATATAAATAAAGGAGCAAATAAATAAATGAATTTGAATTGTTTTCTTTATGCACATTTTAAAAATATACAATTCAGTGGCATTCAGTACATTTACAATGTCAGACCACCACCACCTCCATCTAGGTCCAGAACACTTCCTCACCCCCAAGAAATCCCTACACCCATTATCAGGCACACTCCCACCCCACAACCTTTGATGCTAATCTACTTCTTATGTCCACGCCTTTATCTGCCCTGGACATTTCATATAAATGGATTTACCACTGACCTTTTGTGTCTGGCCTGTTTAACTCAGCATGTTTTCAAGATTCATCCATGTTACAGCATGTATAAAAGCTTCATTCCTTGTTATAGATGCATAATATTCCACTGTATATCATATTTGTTTAGTCATCTATCTGTTGATCAGCATTGAGGTTGTTTCCTCCTTTCAGCTGTTGTGAATCATGCTGCTGTGAACATCAGTGTATGGGCCTTTGTTTGAACTCTTATTTTTAATTCTTTATGTATAGCCTTAAGAGTGGAACTGCTGGGTCACATAGTAACTCTATGTTCAATTTAACGATTTCCATGGCAACTAAACCATTTTACACTGTCATGGAACAGGAATTTTTAAATCTCCCCTGATGATTCCAACATATAGTCAAAGTTAAGGACTTCGGTCTTAGTAAATCTTTAAAGACATTTCCAGTCTCTCAGCACTTACACCATGTCAGTTAACTATTTATTCTTAGATCAATTTTGTTAACTTTTGTTAGGAAACCACCTATATTCTATACATTTTCAACATTGTTGTCATGTAATAATTTTTTTGTTTCACTGTCTTTCAGACTTCTTACTAATCTCATATGCCCTTGTTCTTTATTGAGATATAACTGACAAAAATTGTGTGTACTTGAAGTGCGCAATGTGAGGATTTGATATGTGCATATATTATATATACTGTAAAATATTTACCACAACCAAAGTTACCTAAAACATCCATCACCTCATAATTACCCTTGTGTGTGTGCAGTGAGAATGCTTAAGATTACTCTCTTAGCAAATTTCAAGTATACAATACAGTATTATTAAGTACATTATATCTTCAGAACTTACTCACCTTATGATTAAAAGTTTATTCCCATTGATCAATATCTCCCCATTTTCCCTGCTGCTGCTTTTTGTTTTTTTAAGATTCCACATATAAGTGAAATCATACAGTATTTGTCTTTCTCTGTCTGGCTTGTTTAACTTAACATAATGTCCTCCAGCTCTAATATGTTGTCATAAGTGGCAGAGTTTCCTTCTTTTAAGGCTGATTAATATTATAAATAAACAGAGATATCATATTTTCCTTATCCGTTCATCCATGAAAGGACATCTAGGTTGCTTCCATGTCTTGGCTACTGTGAATAGGGCTGCAGTGGGTATAAGCTTGCAGATATCTCTTTAAGATACTGATTTCATTTCTTTTGGCTATATACCCAGAAGCGGAATTGCTAGGTCATTGGTAACTCTATTTTTAATTTTTTGAGGGACGGTCATACTGTTTTCCATAGTGGCTACACCAATTTACATTCTCACCAACACTATACAAGGGTTCCCTTTTCTCCAAATCCTCCCCAACACTTGTTATTTCCTGTCTTTTTGATAGCAACCATTCTAACAGGTGTGAGGTGATATTTCATTGCAGTTTGGACTTGCATTTCTCTGATGATTAGTGTCATTGAGCACTCTTTAGTGTACCTGTTGATCATCTGCATGTCTTTGAAAAAGTATCTATTTTAGTCCTTTGCCCAATTTTTAATTGGATTATTTCTCCTTTTGCCATTGAGTTGCGTGAGTTCCTTATGTGCTTTACATATAAACCTCTTATCAGTTATATGGTTTGCAATTATTTTCTCCCCATTCCATAGGTTGTCTTTCTCACTTTCACTTTCCTTTACTGTGCAAAAGCTTTTTAGTTTATTGCATTTGTTGTCTACGCTTTTGGCATCATATCCAGAAACATGGCCAAGATCAATGTCAATGAAATTTTTCCCTTTGTTTTTTCCTAAGAGTTTTACAGTTTCAGGTCTTAGATTTAAGTATTTAATCCATTTCAAGTTCATCTTTGTGAGTGGTGTAAGATAGCAGTCCAGTTTCTTTCTTTCTTTTTTTCTTTTTTGCAGGTGGATATCCATTTTTCTCAGCACTATTCTCTCTATTGTGTCTACTTGATGCCCTAGTCAAGTTTAGTTAGCCATATAGGCCATGAGTTTATTTCTGGGCTACCAGTAGTCTGTTTATAATCTGGACTTGAGTCAGATGTTCATGGGGATCCACTGAAGATTTCTAAGGGAGTCAAATTTAAAGCTCCCATAACGTTAGGTTTAAAGACTACTTGTCAGTCACCTCAGACTACCAATATGAGACCAAAGCCCAGAGACATCAGGTAGTGTGTACCCAAGGCCACACAGCAAAAGCACTCTTTTGGAGGAAAAGACAAACCTCACACACAGGCCTCCTGTGCCCCAGCCCAGCACTGTTTGGTGAAAAGAGCCATCCCACCCTACCTTTCTTCCCCTCACCTATGCCAGCCCCAGCCCCTGACTGATGAACACAATTGTTTCAATTGCTTCAAAAAGGTCTTCTACAAATTTGGATAGGGACCTTCATTTCTTTCTCCTGAAAATCCTCTGACAGTCCACTGAGAAGATCTGAATATTCAAATCACGTGGTTGTTCAAACAGGAACCATCTTTAACTTACTTACTTTAATCCTGAATTCTGTTCTTTTTCATTTAGAGTCCCTTGGATTTGAGACTTGGGTGAAAGATAAAAGCTTTAAATGTCTTGATCATGATAAAGATTTCTCACAGATTTCTTCACCATTTGGGGGCTTTGTGAGATCCCACATGTTATATTTAGGAAGCCAAATGACTTCACACACATCCTGTCCAACCTCAAGCCTCCAAAGCCCAGTTCCCAGCAACACTGTCCCCTTCACATCCATTCAGACCCCAGGGCATCCTCCAGGCAGATCATAGACCTGGGCTGGGCTTGGAGTCCTAGAAATAAATAAAGTAGCCTCTGTGACAAGGACTGCAGAACCTCTCCTCAAATCATGGGCACACAGATGAGAAAACAGTAAGGCAGACACAGGGTACAAGTCCAGGGGCAGGAAATGTAGGGGAGAGAGATCAGCCTCGGGCTTTCAAAAAAGAGGAACTTCGTGAGGGTCAAGGATGACGGACCAGGTAAGACAGACAAGTTCGCAACAGAGAAGCCTCTCCCCAGGGGTCGATGATGACATCCTCAGTCTTCTGGGGAGTATATGAGCCATGCCTGCTTCCAGGATGCCCTATGTCTGGTAATGGGAAAGAGTTGGGGGTGTCCCACCTGATTTTATCCAACACTGTAGCCTCCTGATTAAGTTCTCACACTTAATCCCAACAGATAATTGGAAACAACAAGGCAATTTCCTCACATGCTGGTTTCAAAACCCATCTGCATTGCAATTCTAGACAAGATGGAGTATACATATTTCTCCCTGTTTCTCCTGCGAAACACAGCTTAAAACCTTGGATGTTACATATAATGGAGTAAAAAATGGCAGCCCATTCCAATATTCTTGCCTGGAAAACTCCATGGACAGAGGAGCCTGGTGGGTTACAGTCTATGGGGTCACAAAAAGTCGGACACAACTGACTGACTGAGTACACACACACATTACATATAAACCAAACATGAGCAACTCTGGAAGGTGGAGGAAAGAAGGCTGCCCGGTTAAGGACCTTGAGGAACATGGCAGTGAGCTCCTGGGGTTTTCTTTCTGCATCTATCCCAGACTGAGGCTGGAGAAGTTGGCCACCACAAGTATCAACAGGCACAGACAAAGCTCTAAGGAAAGTGTTCTCTCTCAAGACAAAGGACAAGGAAAGGGCCAACCTAGCAAGACAGAAAGCTTTGACCAAATAATTGCCCTACTCCAGCCAAAGAGAAAAAACTGTGACCCTGCTCCCACCAACAAAAGCTAAGTAGGGACTCAGGATTTTCATACCCACCTGCAGTAATGAGTCTACCCCCACTGCCAACAGGGTCACTGGTGTCCACATGAGGATCCTGGATTTCTGCCCCCACCTGATGGCAATAAGATACCCCTCCCTGCCATGCTGGAGTGTGTCACAGGAGGTCCAATACGAAGCTGGGATTTTCACCACCATGTGGCAGCGGGAGCTCACCTCCACCCCTGCTCAGCAGTGTCAGGGAAAACCACTTGAAAAGGTGCCCTCCCACCCCAGCCAGCGATGGCAGACACTCCTCCCCATGCTGAGTGTCTGCAGGGGCCACATGGAGACCCTAGGTCCACCCCGCTCAACAGCATCAGGATAGCATCCTCATTCCCCACCAGCTCAGAGTCAAAGGAGGCCTGCTAGGACAGAAGATTTAAATAAGATCCACAGTCTGATAACAGCCAAAATACCAAAGTTCAAGTGAAAAATCCCTCATCATACTGAGAACCCAGAAAACCTCAACTTGAATAGGAAAGCACGATCAACAGATACCAACACGAACACATCACAGTTTTGGAATTATCCAAAAAAGATTTTAAAGTAGCCATGATAAGCATGCTGCAATGATGCTACAGAAATGCAGCTATGAACATATTTAAAATTAATGAAAAAATGGAAAAGCTCAGCAAAGAAAGAGAATATACAGAAAAAAAAACAAATGGAAAATTTAGAACTGAAAAATACAATCACTGAAGAACAAATCTCAATGGATGGACTCAAAAGTAGAATGGAGAGAGCAGAGAAAGACTTGGTGAACTTGAAGATAAAACAGAAATTGTCGATCTTAACAGAGAGAAAATAGTGTGGGGAAGAAAGAGCACTCAGGGACCTGGAGAAATATTCCAAAGATCTAACATTTGTGTCATCTGAATCCCAGAGGGAGAAAGACAGAAAAAAGCATTAAACCACTTAATAGCTGAAATTCCCACAAATATGACTAAATATGTAAACCTGCAGACTTAAGAAACTAAGCAAATAGAATAAACCCAAAGAAACCATATCAAGTATATCATAATCAAATTCCAAAAACTGAAGACAAATAAATGTTCTCAAAAGCATCAAGAGAGAAGCAACACCTTACCCTAAGGAATAAATGATTTAAATATCCACAGAGGCCAGAAAGAAGTAATACAACATGAAATTTCAAGTGCTGAAGTAAAAGAACTGTCAACCAGGATCCTAATTTGGGGGGTGGGGGTGGAGGGAGCTTTAGCTTTGAGGAAACAAGACATCCTCAAATGAAGGAAAATCAAGAGAATTTGGGTGAGTAGACTTTTCCTAAAGAAAAGACTAAGGAAAGTACTTGAAACAGACAACAACATGGTAAAAGAATCTTGGAAAATTAGAAAAGAAGAAAAAGCAACAGAAAAAAGTAAAAATACAGGTAAGTATAATAAACTTCCCTTCTGTTGAGTTTCATAGTTACTTTGATGGCTAAAGCAAGACTTACATTGTGGTCTGCCATGGTAACAGTGTATGCAGAGGAAATACTTAAGAATCATAAGTAGGGGAGGATAAAGGGACTTGAAAGGAAGAAAGTTTGATACATTTCATTAGAACTAATAAAATGTTGATACAGTATACTGAAATTTGTAACACTAAATGTTACAAAAGATTCAAATCAAAAAAATAAGCTCCCACCTCTAGAAACGAGAAAAAATTTTAAAAAGACAAAATTAATCCAAGCAAGCAGAAGGAAGGAACTACCAAAGGTCAGACCACAAGTCAATGAAATTGAAAATAATAAAGCAAATCAATGAGGCAAAAAGCCAGTTCTTTGAAAAGATGAGTAAAATTGACAAAGCCTTACCAAGACTGACCAAAAACAAAACAAAAAAAAAAAAAAAGAAAGAAAGAAAGAAAAATAATCACTATAAGGTATGTTACAGGAGCTATCATCACAGCAGCTAGAAACTTTAGCCACCAAAATTAAAATAAAGGATTACAGTGGACAACTCTCCACATATAAATACACAATGGAGGTGACATGGACCACTTCCTCAAAATGCACAAAGTGCCACAACTCATTTAATATGAAATGGATCTTTTGAATAAATGTGTAACCAACAAGTAAATTGAACTTTTAAGTTAAAATTCCAAAAAATCTTCAAGCTCAGATGGTCTCACTGAAGAATTCTACCAAACACTTAAAGAATTAACATCAATTCCATACCACCTTGTCCAGAAAACAGAAGAGGAAGAAATAACTCCCAACGAATTTTGAGACCAGTAGGCTAATAGAGTTTTGCCAAGAGAACGCACTGGTCATAGCAAACACCCTCTTCCAACAACACAAGAGAAGAGACTCTACACATGGACATCACCAGATGGTCAACACCGAAATCAGATTGATTATATTCTTTGCAGCCAAAGATGGAGAAGCTCTATACAGTCAGCAAAAACAAGACTGGGAGCTGACTGTGGCTCAGATCATGAACTCCTTATTGCCAAATTCAGACTTAAATTGAAGAGAGTAGGGAAAACCACTAGACCATTCAGGTATGACCTAAATCAAATCCCTTATGATTATACAGTGGAAATGACAAATAGATTTAAGGGACTAGATCTGATAGAGTGCCTGATGAACTATGGATGGAGGTTTGTGACATTGTACAGGAGACAGGGATCAAGACCATCCCCATGGAAAAGAAATGCAAAAAGGCAAAATGGTTGTCTGAGGAGGCCTTACAAATACCTGTGAAATGAAGAGAAGCAAAAAGCAAAGGAGAAAAGGAAAGATATTCCCATTTGAATGCAGAGTTCCAAAGAATAGCCAGGAGAGATAAGAAAGCCTTCCTCAGCGATCAATGCAAAGAAATAGAGGGAAACAACAGAATGGGAAATACTAGAGATCTCTTCAAGAAAATTGGAGATACCAAGGGAACATTTCATACAAAAATGGGCTCAATAAAGGGCAGAAATGGTATGGACCTAACAGAAGCAGAAGATATGAAGAAGAGGTGGCGTGGATACACAGAAGAACTGTACAAAAAAGATCTTCATGACCCAGATAATCACAATGCTGTAATCACTCACCTAGAGCCAGACATCCTGGAATGTGAAGTCAAGTGGGCCTCAGAAAGCATCACTACGAACAAAGCTAGTGGATGTGATGGAATTCCAGTTGAGCTATTTCAAATCCTGAAAGATGATGCTGTGAAAGTGCTGCACTCAATATGCCAACAAATTTGGAAAATTCAGCAGTGGCCACAGGACTGGAAAATGTCAGTTTTCATTCCAATCCCTAAGAAAGGCAATCCCAAAAGATCAGTCCTGGGTGTTCATTGGAAGGACTGATGATGAAGCTGAAACTCCAGTACTTTGGCCACCTCATGCGAAGAGTTGACTCATTGGAAAAGACCCTGATGCTGGGAAAGATTAAAGCAGGAGAAGAAGGGGACAACAGAGGATGAGATGGCTGGATGGCATCACTGACTCAACGGGCATGAGTTTGAGTAAACTCTGGAAGTTGGTGATGGACAGGGAGGCCTGGTGTGCTGCAATTCATGGGGTCGCAACGAGTCGGACACGATTGAGCAACTGAACTGAACTGAACTGAACTGATTAGCAAAATACAACAAAAAGAGTACAAAGAAAACTATGGTCCAATATCTCACATGAACATAGATACAAAAATCCTTAACACAGCATTGATTAATGGAAATTGTAAATAAACACAATAAAAAGAATTATACACCATAATTGAGTGGGGTTTATTTCAGGTATGCAAGTGTGGTTCAGTATTTGAAAACCAATCAATATCGATTCACCATATTAACAGACTGAAAAAGAAAAATCACATGATCACATATCCATTGATACAGAAAAGGTGCTTGTCAAAATCAATACCACTTAAGGTTAAAAAAAAAAAAAAAAAAAAAAACTCTTTCAAAAAAACAGGAACAAAGGGAAATTTCCTCAACTTGAAAAAAGTTATCTACAAAAACCCTGTAGCTAACATTAGACTTAATGATGAAAGACTAAACATTTTCCCCCTGAGACTGGAACAAGGCAAGCACCTACCACTCCTATTCAACATCATACTGGAAGTTCTAGTTAATGCAACAAAAGAAGGGAAGGGGAGGAGGGAGGAAGGGGAGCGGAGGGGAGAGGATGGTAGGAGAGGGAAGGGACACAGATCATTTTCTAATTTAATGTTGCACGTGTGTGTGTGTGTGGACACCCTCATACACATATCATCTTGTACCCAGTGAACCTGCTGAACTCTGTTAGCAGTTCTAACAGTTTGTAGATTCTTATAGATTCTTCTATGTAGACAACCATAATATCTGCAAATAATAAATATTTGTTTTTTCTTGCCTAATCTTACATAAATGTATTTAAAGTTTTATTGTACTGGCACAATGATTAGTGAAGCAATTATAGTAAGTACTTTTTTTTTCTTTGTTATTGTTGTTGTTCAGTCACTAAGTCGTGTCTGACTCTTTGTCTTATATCTGACTTTAAATAAATTATGCTAACCAGTATGGTGTTTGCCCTCGATTTATAATGATAGGCTTCATCAAACTAAGAAAGTTCCCTCCTATTTCTAGTATGTAAAAAAGTGTTTTTCATTGGTTTTTTAGAAATCCATCTGGGCGGAGGACGAGCTAAGATGGCAGAGGAATAGGACGGGGAGATCACTTTCTCCCCCACAAATTCATCGAAAGAGCATTTGAAGGCTAAGAAAACTACAAAACAACTTCTGATCGCTAGCAGAGGACATCAGGCGCCCAGAAAAGCAGCCCATCATCTTCGAAAGGAGGTAGGACAAAATATAAAAGATAAAAAGAGAGACAAAAGAGTTAGGGATGGAGATCCGTCCTGGGAAGGGAGTCTTAATAGAGGAAGTTTCCAAACACCAGGAAACCCTCTCACTGGCGGGTCTGGGGGAAGTTTTCAAAACTCGGAGGGCAAACAAACTGGGAGGAAAAATAAGTAAAACCCACAGATTACACGCCTAAAAGCAACTCCCAGCAGAAAAGTACCCCAGATGCTCGCACCCACCACCAGCAAGTGGGGGCGGAATGGAGAGGAGTGGGCAGCATTGCATAGGGTAAGGACCAGACCTGATAGCCCTGAGGGCAATCGGAGGGAGCTAACGTGAGACAGCAACTTAAACTGTGGGACAGCAAGAGAGAAAGAGAATTAACCTGTGAAAAGCCCTAACCTAAGGCACAGCCAGCCCATTCGCAGAACAAAGGAATGAGCAATACCAGAGAAAAGCTCGCCAGCTGCAGATTGGCCCATCCCCCGCTGGAGGCAGGAGGCAGGGGGAGGCAGGCGCCAGCCAGAGCTGGAAAGGGGCAAATGCGGCCCCAGAGACCGCATCCCCTACCAAACCGCAAACAGGCTTCCAGTCTCTAACCAAAGACTTCCTGAAATTCTGAATGGTTGACATCCACTGGGAGGGTCGCAGCCAGAGATCAGCTCCCCAGAAGAGACACAAGGAGCACCAGGCCGGCATGCGCGGAAACTGAGGCTGGGACAGGGAGGGGAGAAGTCACGCTACACCTGAAGAGAGTGCGCTTGTCAGGCTCCTGGTTGCCTGGGCTGCTTGGACAGGGAGGGACAAAACGCAGGCCCAACCGAGTCTGCACCTTTGTGGAGTACCCGAGAACCTGACCTGAGCTGCTTGGGCCTGGGAAGTGCACACAACACAGGGCCCGCTCCCTGTAGAGCAGCCTGGAGCCGGAGCAGTGTAGACGGGGAAAGCACACACCCGCGAGCGGGGCAAACCCAGTGTGGCCGGAACACTGTGAGTGCTCCCCACACAGGCAGTGACATTTGTCTGCAGCGCCCCTCCCTCCCCACAGCACGACTGAACAAGCGAACCTAAACAAGAGACCACCTCCGCCCGCCTGTGTCAGGGCGGAAATTAGACACTGAAGAGACCTGCAAACAGAAGCCAAGTAAACAAAGGGAACCGCTTAGAAGTGACAGGTGCAACAGATTAAAATCCCTGTAGTTAACACTGACTACACTGGAAGGGGCCTGTAGATATTGAGAAGTATAAGCTGGAAAATGGAACTAGCTGAAACTGGACTGAACCCACACTGCCCACAACAGCTCCAGAGAAATTCCTAGATATATTTTTACTCTTATTATTTTTTAATTAAAACAATGTTTAAAGTCCTCTATTACTCCTCTATTACTCCTTAATTTTCATTTTTATAACCCACTATAACCTTGCAAAAAAAAAGGGACCTTATTTTTTAAGCAAACTTCATATATATTTCTTAAATTTTTTGTGGTTTTTTTTTAATATTGTATTTTTAGGAGTCTAACCTTACTCTAGATTTTTAATCTTTGTTTTTCAGTATTTGATATCAATTTTGGACATTTAAGAATCCAACCTTCAGTATCCATTTTTACTCAGGAGTGTGATTATTGGTTTGATTAGTCTCTCCCCCTTTTGACTCTCCTTTTTCTCCCTAGATCTCCTCTATTTCCTCCCTCCCTCTTCTCTTCTCTATCCAATTCTGTGAATCTCTGTTGGTGTTCTGGGCAGCGGAGAACACTTAGGGAACAGAGTATAACCTAGATCTGTCTCTCCTTTTCAGTACCCCTTTTTCTCCTCCTGCTCACCTCTATCTCCCTCCTCCCTCTCCTCTTCTCCATGTAACTCTGTGAACCTCTCTGGGTGTCCCTCACTGTGGAGAATCTTTTCACCATTAACCTAGAACTTTTATCATCAGTGCTGTATGGATGGAGAAGTCTTGAGGCTACTGTAAGAATAAGACTGAAATCCAGAGGCAGGAGGCTTAAGCCCAAAACCTGAGAACACCAGAGAACTCATAACTACAGGGAACACTAATTAATAGGAGATCATATCATGGTTAAGGTAGAGGCCTTAACTAATTTCACTAAACAGTCCCTCTTAGACAATACAAAAGCCATTCAAGCCTTGAACGAAGAACAAATTCAGATGAGGAAGGCAGTAATTCAAAATAGGATGGCATTAGACATACTCAAAGCAGCCCAGGGCTGGACTTGCACCATAATTAAAGCCGAATGTTGTGTATATATATCCCTGACCTGTCTGGAAATGCATCTACTGCCTTAGAGGATATGCAAAATCCAGTGAAAGCCATGTCTGATGAAAATATTCCCTTTTGGACTTCGGTCCTATCCTGGATAAAGGGAGACTGGTGGAAAACTATTGTTACTGTTGTCATAATTGTTCTAATCATACTGCTTTGAGGGCCCCGCTTCTTACAATGTCTTATGAATTTTGTAACCCAGAGGTTGATAGTGTTCTCTCATGTGGGGGGCCAGAGGGTTAAGGTACAATATATCACAATAAATAATGCTCGTTATGGAAACTAGGAGCATCAAGAGGGGGGAATGAAGAAGGAATTCATGGGGCCTGGACTCCATCTTAGGCCTGTTCATGCTGTCCATGCTTGGCCACCTCTCCAATGGGCTCTGAACTTTGCTTTTAGTGTCTATGGAAACGACAACAGAAGGATAAGACCCCCTCTGGACAGGGGAACCTTGAAGATCATATCCAGGTTACTCATCATCTAAGAGAACACATACACTAATCACCCACACTAATCACACCTTCCTCCAGACAGGCCATAAATTTTTCTGTACCTGTCAGAGTGCAACCTCGTGCTTATTGATTATTGGCTAATTGTTTAACTGTCTGAGCATATGGCACATGAGTGATGGGGTTATTGGAATTGTATTTACCCTTCCTTAGTTTATGTAAGTCTCAAGGAATTTGGGGTGGTGGGATTGGACACGTACACATGGGGTATAAAAGATTTTCACAAATGCTGGTCCTTGGCTAAAAGTAGACTGCCTTGGGCCTACCGATGTAATAAACTGCACTTCACTATCAAAAAAAATAAAATAAAATAAGAGATCATCCCAAAGCCTCCATACCTACACTGAAACCAACCACCACCCAAGAGTCAATAAGTTCCAGAGCAAGACATACCACGCAAATTCTCCAGCAACACAGGAACATAGCCCTGAGTGTCAATATACAGGCTGCCCTAAGTCACACCAAACACACAGACCCATCTCAAAACTCACTACCAGACACTCCATTGCACTCCAGAGAGAAGAAATCCAGGTCCACCCACCAGAACACTGACACAAGCTCCCCTAACCAGGAAACCTTGACAAGCCAATCGTCCAACCCCACCCACTGGGAGAAACCTCCACAATAAAAAGGAACCACAGACCACCAGAATACAGAAAGGCCACCCCAAACTCAGCAATCTAAATAAGATGAAAAGGCAGAGAAATACCCAGCAGATAAAGCAACATGAAAAATGCCCACCAAGTCAAACAAAAGAGGAGGAGATAGGGAAGCTACCTGAAAAAGAATTTAGAATAATGATAATAAAAATGATCCAAAATCTTGAAAACAAAATGGAGTTACAGATAAATAGCCTGGAGACAAAGATTGAGAAGATGCAAGAAATGTTTAACAAGGACCCAGAAGAAATAGAAAAGAGTCAATTAAAAATGAATAATGCAATAAATGAGATCAAAAACACTCTGGAGGGAACCAAGAGTAGAATAATGGAGGCAGAAGATAGGATAAGTGAGGTAGAAGATAAAATGGTGGGAATAAATGAATCAGAGAGGAAAAAAGAAAAAAGAATCTAAAAAAATGAGGACAACCTCAGCGACTTCTGGGACAATGTGAAATGCCCCAACATTCGAATCATAGGAGTCCCAGAAGAAGAAGACAAAAAGAAAGTCCATGAGAAAATACTCGAGGAGATAATAGCTGAAAACTTCCCCAAAATGGGGAAGGAAATAGTCACACAAGTCCAAGAAACCCAGAGAGTCCCAAACAGGATAAACCCAAGGCAAAACACCAAGACACATATTAATCAAATTAACAAGATCAAACACAAAGAACAAATATTAAAAGCAGCAATGGAGAAACAACATATAACACACAAGGGGATTCCCATAAGGAAAACAGCTGATCTTTCAACAGAAAGTCTTCAGGCCAGAAGGGAGTGGCAGGACATACTTAAAGTGATGAAAGAAAATAACCTACAGCCCAGATTACTGTACCCAGAAAGGATCTCATTCAAATATGAAGGAGAATTCAAAAGCTTTACAGACAAGCAAAAGTTGAGAGAATTCAGCACCACCAAACCAGCTCTCCAACAAATGCTAAAGGGTCTTCTCTAGACAGGAAACACAGAAAGGTTGTATAAACGCGAACTCAAAACAACAAAGTAAATGGCAACGGGACCCTATTTATCAATAATTACCTTAAATGTAAGGGGGTTGAATGCCCCAATCAAAAGACAAAGACTGGCTAAATGGATACAAAAGCAAGACCCCTATATATGCTGTCTACAACAGACCCACCTCAAAACAAGGGACACATACACACTGAAAATGAAGGGCTGGAAAAAAATATTTCACACAAACGGAGACCAAAAGAAAGCAGGAGTCGCAATACTCATATCAGATGAAATAGACTTTAAAATAAAGGCTGTGAAAAGAGAAAAAGAAGGACACTACATAATGATCAAAGGATGAATCCAAGAAGATATAACAATTATAAATATATATGCACGCAACATAGGAGCACTGCAATATGTAAGGCAAATGTTAACGAGTATGAAAGGGGAAATTAACAGTAACACAATAATAGTGGGAGGCTTTAATACCCCACTCACACCTATGGATAGATCAACTAAATAGAAAATTAACAAGGAAACACAAACTTTAAATGACACAATGGACCAGCTAGACCTAATTGATATCTATGGGTCATTTCACCCTCAAAACAATCAACTTCACCTTTTCCTCAAGCGCACATGGAACCTTCTCCAGAATAGATCACATCCGGGGCCATAAATCTACCCTTGGTAAATTCAAAAAAATTGAAATCATCCCAGTCATCTTTTCTGATCACAATGCAGTAAGATTAGATCTCAATTACAGGAAAAAAAAAAAAAAAACTATTAAAACTTCCAGCATATGGAGGCTAAATAACATGTTTCTGAATAACCAACAAATCATAGAGGAAATCAGAAAAGAAATCAAAATATGCATAGAAATGAATGAAAATGAAAACACAACAACCCAAAACCTATGGGACACTGTAAAAGCAGTGCTTAGGGGAAGGTTCATAGCATTACAGGCTTACCTCAAGAAACAAGAAAAAAGTCAAATAAATAATCTAACTCTACACCTAAAGCAACTAGAGAAGGAAGAAATGAAGAACCCCAGGTTTAGAAGAAGGAAAGAAATCTTTAAAATTAGGGCAGAAATAAATGCAAAAGAAACAAAAGAGACCATAGCAAAAATCAACAAAGCTAAAAGCTGGTTTTTTGAAGAGATAAATAAAATTGGCAAACTGTTAGCCAGACTTATCAAGAAACAAATGGAGAGAAGAACCAAATCAACAAAATAAGAAATGAAAATGGAGAGATCACAACAGACAACACTGGAATACAAAGGATCATGAGATTACTACCAGCAGCTCTATGCCAATAAAATGGACAACTTGGAAGAAATGGACAAATTCTTTAAAAAGTATAACTTTCCAAGTGAACCAGGAAGAAATAGAAGATCTTAACAGACCCATCACAAGCACAGAAATCGAAACTGTAATCAGAAATCTTCCAGGAAATAAAAGCCCAGGACCAGATGGCTTCACAGCTGAATTGCACCAAAAATTTAGAGAAGAGCTAACACCTATATTACTCAAACTCTTCCAGAAAATTGCAGAAGAAGGCAAACTTCCAAACTCATTCTATGAGGCCACAATCACCTTAATACCAAAACCTGACAAAGATGCCACAATAAAAGAAAACTATAGGCCAATATCACTGATGAACATAGATGCAAAAATTCTTAACAAAATTCTGGCAAACAGAATCGAACAACATATTAAAAAGATCATACATCATGATGAAGTAGGCTTTATCCCAGGAATGCAAGGATTCTTTAATATCCACAAATCAATCAATGTAATACACCACATTAACAAATTGAAAGATAAAACACATATGATTATCTTAATAGATGCAGAAAAATCCTTTGACAAAATTCAACATCCTTTATGATAAAAACTCTCCAGAAAGCAAGAATAGAAGGAACATATCTCAACATAATAAAAGCTATATATGACAAACCCACAGCAAACATTATCCTCAATGGTGAAAAACTGAAAGCATTTCCCCTAAAGTCAGGAACAAGACAAGGGTTCCCACTCTCACCACTATTATTCAACATATGTTGAATAATATAGTTGAATAGTTAGAAGTGTTGGCCACAGCAATCAGAGCAGAAAAGGAAATAAAAGGAATCCAGATAGGAAAAGCAGAAGTAAAACTCTCACTGTTTGCCGACGACATGATCTTCTACATAGAAAACCCTAAAGACTCTACCAGAAAATTACTAGAGCTAATAAATGAATATAGTAAAGTTTCAGGATATAAAATTAACACACAGAAAATCCTTGCATTCCTATACACTAACAATGAGAAAACAGAAAGAGAAATTAAGGAAACAATTCCATTCACCATTGCAACAAAAAGAATGAAATACTTAGGAATATATCTACCTAAAGAAACAAAAGACCTATACATAGAAAACTATAAAACACTGATGAAAGAAATCAAAGAGGACACAAATAGATGGAGAAATATACCATGTTCATGGATTGGAAGAATCAATATTGTGAAAATGAGTATACTACCCAAAGCAATCTATAGATTCAATGCAATCCCTATCAAGCTACAAACGGTATTTTTCAGAGGACTAGACCAAATAATTTCACAATTTGTATGGAAATACAAAAAACCTCGAATAGCCAAAGCAATCTTGAGAAAGAAGAATGGAACTGGAGGAATCAACCTGCCCAACTTCAGGCTCTACTACAAAGCCACAGTCATCAACACAGTATAGTACTGGCACAAAGACAGAAATATAGATCAATGGAACAAAATAGAAAGCCCAGAGATAAATCCATGTACCTATGGACACCTTATCTTCAACAAAGGAGACAAGACTACACAATGGAAAAAAGACAACCTCTTTAACAAGTGGTGCTGGCAAAACTGGTCAACCACCTGTAAAAGAATGAAACTAGAACACTTTCTAACACCATACACAAAAATAAACTCAGAATGGATTAAAGATTT
Organism: Cervus canadensis; assembly: GCF_019320065.1. Taxonomy (NCBI): domain Eukaryota; kingdom Metazoa; phylum Chordata; class Mammalia; order Artiodactyla; family Cervidae; genus Cervus; species Cervus canadensis. Next base: position 73,455,929 of record NC_057400.1, read on the forward strand.
AAATGTAAGACCAGAAACTATTAAACTCCTAGAGGAGAACATAAACAAAACACTCTCCGACATAAATCACAGCAAGATCCTCTATGACCCACCTCCCAGGATATTGGAAATAAAAGCAAAAATAAGCAAATGGGACCTAATTAAACTTAAAAGCTTTTGCACAACAAAGGAAACTATAACCAAGGTGAAAAGACAGTCCTCAGAATGGGAGAAAATGATAACAAGTGAAGAAACAGACAAAGGATTAATCTCAAAAATATACAAGCAACTCCTGCAGCTCAATTCCAGAAAAATAAATGACCCAATCAAAAAATGGGCTAAAGATCTAAACAGACGTTTCTCCAAAGAAGACATACAGATGGCTAACAAACACATGAAAAGATGCTCAACATCACTCATTATCAGAGATATGCAAATCAAAATCACAATGAGGCACCATTACACGCCAGTCAGGATGGCTGCTATCCAAAAGTCTACAAGCAATAAATGCTGGGAGAGGGTGTGGAGAAAAGGGAACCCCCTTACACTGTTGGTGGGAATGCACACTAGTACAGCCACTATGGAGAACAGTGTGGAGATTCCTTAAAAAACTGGGAATAGAACTGCCATACCAGCAGTTGAAAGATAAAACACGTATGATTATCTTAATAGGTGCAGAAAAATCCTTTGACAAAGGATACCACTCAGCAATACCAACAATACCACTCCTGGGCATACACACCGAGGAAACCAGATCTGAAAGAGACACGTGTACCCCAGTGATCATCACAGCACTGTTTATAATAGCCAGGACATGGAAGCAACCTAGATGCCCATCAGCAGACGAATGGATAAGAAAGCTGTGGTACATATACACAATGGAATATTACTCAGCCATTAAAAAGAATTCATTTGAATCAGTTCTAATGAGATGGATGATACTGGAGCCCATTATACAGAGTGAAGTAAGCCAGAAAGATAAACACCAATACAGTATACTAACGCATATATATGGAATTTAGAAAGATGGTAACAATAACCCTATACACAAGACAGAAAAAGAGATACAGATGTATAGAACAGTCTTTTGGACTTTATGGGAGAAGGCGATGGTGGGATGATCTAAGAGAATAGCATTGAAACATGTATATTATCAAGTGTGAAACAGATCGCCAGTCCAGGTTGGATGCATGAGACAAGTGCTCAGGGCTGGTGCACTGAGATGACCCAGAGGGATGGGATGGAGAGGGAGGTGGGAGGGGGGTTCAGGATTGGGAACACGTGTAAATCCATGGCTGATTCATGTCAATGTATGGCAAAAACCACTACAATACTGTAAAATAATTAGCCTCCAACTAATAAAAATAAATGAAAAAAAAATGCCAAAATAAAAAATCCATCCGTAATGAAATTATCCTTTCTCCACCCTTTTCAATCTTTTAATGTGGTGAATTATACTGATATACTTTCTAATATTAAATCAATCTTACTTTTCTGGGGGCAAATTGGTCATGATATGTTGCTGTTTTATTGAGTACTGGATTTGGATCCTAATATGTTTATGATATCGATATCTATGTTCTTAACTGCCCTATAATTTTTCCCTATTTGTATTATCTTTGTTTGGTTTTTATATCAATGTTGCACTAGGCTCATAAAATGAGCTGAGAAGCATTTCTTCCATCCATTTGAATAGTTGGTATGATATTGGGGTTGTCTATTCCTCAAAGAAGTAAGCTACTTTCAGGTGGCATAATGGTCTAGGCAGAAAAGCCCAGGGAATATACAGAACAACTAGTAGAACTCATGAGTGATTTCTGCAAGGTTGCAGAATAGAAGCTCAACCTACAAAAACCAACTGCATTTCTAGATACTAGTAATGAACACATCGAAATCAAAACTAAGACTACAATACTGTTTACAACTATGCAAAAAATGAAATACATGCCAAAGTATAAAACATGTACTTGGGGACTTCCCTGGTGGTACAATGATTGGGAGTCCTCCTTTCAATGCAAGGGACGTGGGTTCGACCCCTGGTAAGGGAATTAGCACCCCACTTGCAGCTGGGTAACTAAGCCCTCATGCCACAACTATAGAAGCCTGCGCTCTAGAGCCCAAGCAGCACAACGAATAGCCTGTATCCACAATGAAAGATCCCACGTGCTGCAACTGGGACCCAAGGCAGCCAAGTAAATAAATAAATATACTTTTAAAAATTGTAATTGACTTATAAATGAAAACTATAAAATGCTGATGAAAGAAATCAAAATATAAAATATTTCCCCATGGTGAGGGGAGGGTGATCAGACTGACCTGAGGCCCAGAGCCACTCCAGGGGGAGCCTGGTGGGAGAAGATGTCTGAGCCCAGTTCCTGGCAGACACACTTCACTGCCATGTGACCTAGCAGTCTCTCCTTCCTTACTGGGAATCAGCGATGATGAAAAAACCACTGGGCTTAGTGCACCCCCGAAACACACTGGAGGTGGTCATGGACAGGCAGTAAAAACTTCCTGGAATGTGCTTCTGCATTCTTTATGGTCAACAGCATTTGTCAGGCACTGAGGCACCCCCTCTGTCTGGTATTTTAATCCCATGGTTTTAAAGATGAGAATACTGAGGTCTGAGAGAACAGCCCACCAGCTTATCCCAGGGCTGGAGAAGGCAGAACTGGGAATGGATCCTGAGCCTCCCAAAGCCTATCCAGTGGCCTTGGCCTTGTGAAAAAAAGCAGGAAAGGATGGATAGAATCAGGACCCAGCCACTCCCAGGACCTGCAAAATGCCTCCAGCACTTTCCCCTCTATAGGAACCCTTACCAACTTCATCCTTTGTGGGCACCCATTTAAGAACATTCAAAAGATGAAAATATGCACTTTCCAACCAAAACCTTTAATGAAATCACAGGCAGCATAAAGGATTCTCGGCTTTCAAAGTTCTTTTTGTAACAAAGGTGTTCCTCTAACCCACTTAAACTTTGAACCAAAGTCTTGAATTCTTATTTCTGTGCCAAACTCTCCAACAGCTTGTATGAACCAAGGTTGTAACTCTGACAAGGAGTTCTGCCCCGTGGCCCATCTTCTGAGGCCCCAGGATGGAAGACTCCCAGGAGGATCAGATCAAGAGGCTGCACTGGTGCCGTGACCACTCGTTGTTGTTTGGTCGCTAAGTTGCCTCCAACTCTTTGCGACCCCACGGACTGCAGCCCACCAGGTTTCCCTGTCCTTCAGTATCTCCTGGTGCTTACTCAAATTCATGTGTATCATTGCTCAAATTCATGTGTATTGAGTTGATGATGCCATCCAGTCATCTCATCCTCTGTTGCCCTCTTCTCCTCCTGCCTTCAATCTTTCCCAGCATCAGGTTATTTTCCAGTGAACTGTCTCTTCGCATTAAGTCGCCAGAATACTGGAGCTTCCGCTTCAGCATCAGTTGGGTTGATTTTCAAGGGTGATTTCCTTCAGGATTGAAAGGTTTGAACTCCTTGCTGTCCAAGGCTCTCTCAAGAGTCTCCTCCAACACCACAATTCGAAAGCCTCAGTTCTTCAGTGCTCAGCTTTCTTTATAGTCCAACTCTCACATCAATACATGACTACTGGAAAAACCATAGCTTTGACTAGATGGACCTTTGTCAGCAAAATGACATCTCTGCTTTTCAATACACTGCCTAGTTTTCTCATAGCTTTCCTTTCAAGAAGCAAGCATCTTTTAATTTCATGGCTGCAGTCACCATCTGCAGTAATTTTGGAGCCCAAGAAAATAAAATCTGTCACTGTTTCCACTTTTTCCCCTTCTGTTTGCCATGAAGTGATGGGACCAGATGCCATGATCTTAGTGTTTTACATGTTGGATATCAAGTTGGCTTTTACACTCTCCTCTTTCACCTTCATCAAAAGGCTCTTTAGTTGGGCTGGGTTTGACTGCCCAGGAAGTTACAGTTTCTCTAGGGGTAGCAGCAATCCCAAAGAAGGGCAATGCCAAAGAAAGTTTAAACTACTATACAATTATGCTCTTTAGCTCCTCTCAATTTCTGCCATTAAAGTGGTATTATCTGCGTATCTGAGGTTGTTGATATTTCTCCTGACAATTTGGATTTCAGCTTTGATTCATCCAACCTGGCATTTCATGTGATGTACTCTGAGTAGAAGTTAAATGAACTGGGTGACAATATACAGCCTTGACATACTCCCTTCTCAACTTTGAACCAGTCCATTGGTCCATGTATGGTTCTAACTGTTGCTTCTTGTCCATTATACAAGTTTCTCAGGAGACAGGTAAGGTGATCTAGCATTCCTATTTCCTGAAGAATTTTCCACAGTTGGTTGTGATCTACACAGTCAAAGGCTTTAGCATAGTCAATGAAATGGAAGCAAATGTTTTTCTGGAATTCCCTTGCTTTCTTTATGATCCAAGAAATATTGGCACTTTGATTTCTGTTTCCTCTGTCTTTTCCATATCCAGCTTGTACATCTGGAATTTCTGGGTTCACATACTGCTGAAGCCTAGCTTGAAGGATTTCAAACATTACCTTGCTAGCATGTGAAATGAGCACAGTTGTACAGTGGTTTGAATATTCTTGGCATTACCTTTCTTCGGTATTGCTGTTACCCTGAGAGAAACACTCACTTCCTGGGTAGGTGAACCCAGCCCAGCTTCCTAAAGCCTCTTGCCTCCAGGCAACAATGTCAGCCACACTCAGCTCCCAGTACAAGGGGAGAGGATGATCATTTATTCTCTCAGCTTAACTGAAACACATCCAGTGTACCTTCAGTTCATCTACAACTGAAATTAAGCAGCTTAAAATCTGTCCTGTAGGACAGGGCAGAAACTCTCAAGACAAGGAGCACCAGGCCTCAGAGAAAATCCTAATACAGAAAGAATTTGTCATCTCTCTCCTTTGCTGAAACTGTGGTCTTTCCAAAACCTCCTCAAATCAAATCAGGTTCCCTTTATAGTCTTTTATATTTTGCAATATTAAAACTGGTCCCCTCTAAAGACTCTTTCTTGTGTGTTATTTTATTTTACTCTTAACTTTGCAAGGCAGGTGTTACAAAGCCTTCCTGACAGGAGGGTACCAAGTCTCAGAGAGGTTAGGGAAATGTCCAAGATCACACAACAAAGTAGCAGTCTTGGGACTGATGTCTGCCCCCATGCAGTGCTGGTCCCACTCCCACAAGGCCAGCTTCTACCCGGCTCCTGAACATCCTGTCCACAGAACTGGCTGCTTTCTTTCTGAAATGGCTACTGGTGGGCCAACCAGTATTTTGTTCAGTTATAATAGGTACTGGAGCCTATTATATGTTCAGTTCAGCCTATTAATGTTCAGTTCAACCATTATTTCAGTTCAGTTATAATAGGTACTGGAGCCCTGACAGACACAGAGAGAACAAAAATTAAACCTAAACTACAATGGAAAAGAATTTAAAAAAAAAAAAAAAGAATGCATATATAGGAGGAGCCATATGTATACTTATGGCTGATTCATGTTGAAGTTTGATAGGAAACAATAAAAGTCTGTAAAGTAATTATTCTTCAATTAAAAAATAAATGAATTAAAATAGAATGTATATATATATATGTATGTATGTATAACTGAATCACTTTGCTATACTGCAGAAATTAATGCCATATTGTGAATCAACTATTTTGTTATTGTTGTTGTTCAGTCACTAAGTCATGATGGACTCTTGCGACCCCATGCACTACAGCACCCCAGGCCCCCCTGTCCATCACCAATTCCCAGAGCTTGCTCAAACTCATGTCCATCAAGTCAGTGATGCCATCCAACCATCTCATCCTCTGTCATCCCCTTCTCCTTTTACCTTCAATCTTTCCCAGCACCAGGGTCTTTCCAAAGAGTTGGCTCTTCATATCAGGTGGCCAAAGTATTGGAGCTTCAGCTTCAGCATCAGTCCTTCCAATGAATATTCAGGGTTGATTTCCTTTAGGATTGACTGGTTTGATCTTCTTGCAGTCCAAGAGACTCTCAAGAGTCTTTTCCAGCATCACAATTCAAAAGCATCAGTTCTTCAGCCTTCAGTCTTCTTTATGGTCCAACTCTCACATCTATACATTACTACTGGGAAAACCATAGCTTTGACTATACGGATCTTTAAGTCAATAAAAAAATTAATTGTTTTTAAAAAGCTAAACTAACTAAATGTTGGATTTCAGGCTCCCAAATTCTATGTTGCAAAGGGCAAAGAAGAGATTCATTGACAAGGTCCAATCCTCTCTTCTGATTAGTCTCATTAGAATGCTGACAGCTTATCAAAAGGGGCCCTCAGGTAAATCTCTTTTCTAATTGCTGATCTGGAATGAACTCTTCCTGGGGAGCCTCTGCATCTATCCTTTTCAGATAAACAATACCCAACAAGTATCCAGGAAATCAAGGTAGCAGGCACAGGAAAGACCAGATCAGAAAAATAGAGAGCGGTTGACACAGAAGGCTTCAAACACCAGCAAGAGAAGGCTTTGGGGTCTCAGAAGGAGCAATCACCCTGCAGGAAGATTGGGGTGAACATCACACACTGCCGGGCCCAGAGGGAAAACATCAGGAATGTCTCTAGCTCCCAATTCACAGAGAGAAGAAGCCTCATGGTAGGGTCCTTGCCTTTTGTCTGATTCCAGGTTTCAAGTCTGAGGCTCACTAAGACTGCACATCTCCTTGGAAAAGTAACTTCCTGTAAGGTCATGGAGGACACCAAAATGCTACCCATCACCATATGTCCTTGGTCATCTCTGGCACAAACAAGCAGCAAAATCTATGGATGCAGAAGGGCCAGAGAACCAGAGAGCCCTGCTGCCTTGGGAGGGGAGCCTTAGCAGCCCTCAAAAAGCCTCTCCTGAGTGAGACAAGAGCAGCCTGGGGCAGAGTCCCTGAGCTACCCAGATCCCAGCTGACTTGGGTTCAGTGTGGGTGCGACATCCACAGGGTGCATACAGAAAAAAGCCAGCACCACACACACAACTTCATTTCCCCATAGACCTTTCTTACAGTTTTTTTTTTTCCTTTTCATAGTCTAGGAAAGAAAATATTATGCATTTGTTTCTCATTAATTTACATTTGTATCATTAAAAACAGGTTTTACAAGAATTTTTAGAATCCACAAAGTTCTGTTTTTAAATCCCTTCTAAGTCATCTAGTACTCCTTTCTCAAGGAAGAGGCAAATGCATTTTTGCCAAGAATAAACTCCTCGATTTCATTTCAGTTCAACATTTAGTCTCAGGCTCATATACTCCCAACAAAGCTCCCAAAAAGATTGAAAAAGGAAATTCCTCCCCAGCCTCAAAGCTCCAAATAATAGCCCAAGTTTGTAACCAGCAGGACTTTCACACACAGACACATGGAGACACAGAACCAAACAAAATAGTAGAATAAATGCCAGACAGACTTCTGCAAGCTTGGTGTCTAGTCACACCCAATATCCCCTCTCCCCAACAGAGCCATCCTTGGGAATCTAGGCAGAGTTTTTCAGCCGAGGCACTTCACACCCTAGACAGCTGCAAGCCCTCCATGGGAGATGCAGTCTTGAGCAATACCCTGTGCGTGGAAGATGCACAATCAGGCCATCCTGCTCACTGGGACCTGAGCTCTCTGAGTCTTGTAAGATGTGGCAGCAACATGGCACCAGGCAGGCATTGAAGGAAGACTATGCATGTGTGGAACAAGGAGAACTCTGCGCCCAGACGAGAGAGCTTGGCCATGCAGTAAATCACACACAGGGAGAGGCAGCCCCAAAAGACAACTGAAGGGCAGGTGGAAGAAAGGAGGGCAATTTTGCTGGTGCAGTTGGGTGTCATGACTCAGTAATTACTGAACTGAAATTGTCTCTGACAATTCAGAGACACTTAGTGTTAGGAACTGAATGTTTGTGTTCCCCTGAAATTCATACGGTGAAGCCCCAACCTCCAGTGTCTGGTATTTGGAGATGGGGCCTTAGTGAGGTAATTGGAGATAGATGAGGTCATAGGGGCAGGACCCTCATAGTGGGACTAGTGCTCTTATGAGGAGAGACTCCAAGAGCTCACTTAGTCTCTCTCCAAGCACACCCAAAGGGCCACTGTGAGCACACAGTGAGAAGGCACTTAGCTGTCTGCAGGCCAGGAGCGGGGGCATCACCACAACCCCACCATTGCTGGCACCCTGATCTCAGACTTCCAGCCTCCAAACTGTGAGAAAGTAAATCTCTGTTTCTTAAGCCTCCTAGTCGGTGGTATCTTGTTATGCCAGCCCAAGCAGAGAAGACATTTGGTCTGAGAGTTTTACTCCCTACAAGGATGCCCCAAAGTCCTAGAGTTTGCAAGTGTGAGGCTGCCAGGGCTAACACCATGACAGGCGGCCTGGACCTAAGTTTCGGTTTCCCCTGAAATGGTAAGATTCCCTACCCCCATCAGGTCGCCTGGAGCCAGCCAATCAACATGCGCCCAGTAAGATAAAGGGAATCTATCAGGGGAAAGCTGAAAAGCCCGCGAACACCCAAGTTTGAAAAAAGGCCCGCGAAAGTTTGGACCAATAAAATTGCTTTGCAAACACGTAACCAATCCGCTTAAGCCAGCTACCAACTGCTTATGCCCACCCTATAAATTTGTGTAACAGCTCGGGCTTGGGGCTCTCTGACCCCGCACCACTGCGTTGGATGTGGCAGGAGCCCTGACTCGAGTCAGCAATAAACTTCCCTTTTTGCGAGTTGCATTGTCTTGGAAGCCTCTCTTCCCGCTCGGGGATTCGAACATTGGGCATAACAGCAAGCAAGCTGCCAGAACACCCAAGAATGAAATCTACCAACTATGTTGGGCAGAAGGCTGCTGAGTGGACAGGTGAGTTGCAATCTGCTTGATGTCCTGCCATTGTCACTGATTCAGTGAGCATGTCTTCCCACTCCCCAGCTCAGCCCACCCAGAACCCAAGGCCCCAGCACCTTTACACAGCATCTCCCAGGAACCCAAGCCACTTGATCTCTTTTCAGAATGACAGACAGCTTCCCCAGACTATACCTGGAGAACATTCTCTGGATCCCCAGCAACACAAGGCCCGAGACTAACCCCCAAAGACTGATCCTGTAGCTCTGCATTTGGGGCAAAGGCCAGAGGCTTCTGATGAGGAACTGCTGAGGGGATGGAAGTTCTAAAGCCATTAGAACCACAAAGGCCCGACTTTGAGTCCCAGCCCTGACACTTATGAGCTGTGAAATCTTAGGCAGATTATGCAAATTTCCTGAGCCTGTTTGAGCCTCACACCTGTGTTGCATTAGGAGAAAGACAATCTTTCTTTCTTGCTGGAAGAAATCTTTCTTTCTTGCTGGATTCATTCTTCTTGCTGGAAGTAATACTTTACTAATTCTCCCAGAGAGGCACTGTGTACAATAGATTTCTTGAGTCCTTCTGTATTCAAAATATCCTTACTCTGCTTTCACACAAAATTGATATATATTAGCTAGGTAGAAAATCTTAGACTCAGCATTATTATTTTATTGCTGTTATTTTCTAAGGCTTTGGTCCATTTCTTATACAAATTTTGTTAATGAGAAGACTGATGTCATCTGGTTCTCATTCCTTTGTAGACAAAAAGTTTATTTTTTTTCTTTGCTTTAGTTTTGGTTTTGATTTTTTAGAGGCTCTTATGACTCTTTTCTGAAATTTTTATATTGGTGACCAACTATGAAAATTTCTTAGCTGTCCCACAGTGCCTCCCCTTATTTCTCTCTATTCTTTCCCTCTGGAACATCTGTGTAGAGGAATGTTTGCATTTCAGAACACATATTATGTGTCAACTTTTCTTTAATTTTTCCATCTCATTATCCCTGTGTGTTCTAGTCCAGGGCTTCCTAAACTGTAATAGCCATATACATTGCCTGGGAAATCTTGTTCAACGCAGATTCTGATTCTGAAACCAACTGCATCTCTAACAAGCTTCCAAGTGATGCTATGCTGCCAGCCTGTAGACCACTCTTTGAGCAGTAAGGTTCTAGCACATTTCTCCACTTAGTCTTCTAATCATGAGATGCTCTTCAGCTTTGCCTATTTGTTGTCCAACCATATACTGAATTTCCCACTGCCAAAGTCTCTTCATTCACTTTTTTCATAACCACCTGTTCTTGTTTTGTGGATGTGCTAGTCTCCTTCATCTCCTTTGACTTTTAAAGTTCTGCTTTCTTTACTACTTTATTTCTCTGGGTGTAAGCTTTTTTCATTTATACACCCATTTCTGATGCTAATATACCTTTGATATTGAATTAATGTTAATTGTCTGTTTAGCTTGTAGTTAATGCATAATTATACTGTCTGCTTTATAGTTTATAAACCTGCCTTGGGGAAGATACAGAGGTTTTGCAGTGAGAGGGGAGGGGCAGGAAATATCATCAGGTGGGGATATCCCTACAGTTCGTTTTCTTTTTTCTTTTTTAATTTATTTATTTTTAATTGTAGGATAAGTGCTTCACAATATTGTGTGGGTTTCTGCCATACACCATCATAAATCAGCCACAGGTATATATATGTGCCCTCCCTCTCGAGCCTCCCTGTATCCCCCTCTCTAGGATATCACAGAGCACTGGTTGGAGATACAGCAAATTCCCACGTGCTGTCTATTCTACACTTGGTAATGTATATGTTTCTGTGCGACTCTTTCCATTTGTCCCACCCTCTCCTTCCAGCTCTGTGTCCACAGTCGGTTTTCTATGTCTGCATCTCCATCGCTGCCCTGCAAATAGGTTTATAGTACCATCTTTCTAGATCCCATATATATGCATTAATATATGATATTTTTCTCCTTCTGACTTACCTCACTCTGTATAATAGGCTCTAGGTTCATCCACCTCATTAGAACTAACACAAATGCATTGCTTTTTATGGCTGAGTAATATTCCATTGTGTATATGTACCATGGTTTCTTTATCCATTCATCTGTTGATGGACATCTATGTTGCTTCCATGTCTTAGCTATTGTAAACAGTGCTGCAGTGAACATTGGGGTACATGTGTCCTTTTCAATTATGCTTTTCTCAGGGTATATGCCCAGTAGTAGAGTTGTTGGGTCATCTGATAGATTTATTCCTAGTTTTTTTAAGGATTCCCCATCCTGTCTTCTGTAGTTGTACAGCTCATTTTCTAAATTTGGGTATCCCTATTTATTATGGGTTAAATTTTGTCCCCCTCCCCAGAATTTGTATATTGGAGTTCTAACCCCCAGTGCCTGAGACTATGACCTTATTTGAAAATAGAATTGTTATACATGCATACTAGAGTTGAGTGGGCCCCAATCCAATACGACTGGTATCCTGATGAAAAGGGGAAATTTAAACACAGACACACACACAAGGACAAAGACATGTGAAGATGAAAGCAGAAATCATATGATGTTTCTACAAACCAAGGGACACCAAAGATTGCCAGCAAGCCATCAGAAGCCAGGAGAAAGGCATGGAACATGATCTCTCCCACCAACCCTTCTGACACCTTGATCTCAAACGTCTAGCCTCCGGAACTGTGTGACCCTACATTTCTGTTGTTGTAGCCACTAAGTCTGTGGTCCTTTATTCAGGCAGCCCAAGCAGACTCATTGGAGAAGGAGATGGCAACCCACTATGGAGTGGAAAATCCCACAGACAGAGGAGCCTGGCAGGCCATAAGATCGCAGAGTTGGACACAACTGAGGAACTTCATTTTCACTTTCACTTTTCAAGCAGACTAATACACTGTTCTTCCCAGGCTCCTTCATGCACCTGGGGCATAACTTGTCTCTAACCCAAGACCTTACATTCCCCATTCTCAGTTGGTGTCAGGCTCCGCCCCTTCATCACTGCTGTTTGGACCAAGAGGAGGGCAGAACACAGAGCTCAGACCTCCCAGCTGCTCCCAGTTCAGTTCAGTAGCTCAGTCGTGTCGGACTGTTTGCGACCCCATGGACTGCAGCACGCCACACCTCCCTGTCCATCACCAACTCCCAGAGCTGGCTCAAACTTATGTCCATTGAGTCAGTGATGCCATCCAACCATCTCATCCTCTGTCGTCCCCTTCTCCTCCTGCCTTCAATCTTTCCCAGCATCAGGGTATTTCCCAACGAGTCAGTTCTTTGCATCCGGTGGCCAAAGTATTGGAACTTCAGCTTCAGCATCAGTCCTTCCAATGAATATTCAGGACTGATTTCCTTTAGGATTGACTTGTTTGATTTCCTTGCAGTCCAAGGGACTCTCAAGAGTCTTCTCCAGCACCACAGCTCAAAAGCATTAGTTCTTTGGTGCTCTTTATGGTCCAGCTCTCACATCCATAGATGACTGCTGGAAAAACCATAGCTTTGACTAGACAGACCTTTGCCAGCAAAGTAACACCTCTGCTTTTTAACATGCTGTCTAGGTTTCTCATAGCTTTTGTTCCAAGAAGCAAGTGTCTTTTAATTCCATGGCTGCAGTCACCATCTGCAGTGATTTTGGAGATCAAAAAAATAAAGTCTGTCACTGTTTCCATTGCTTCCCCATCTATTTGCCTTGATGTGATAGGACCAGAAGCCATGATCTTCTTCTTTTTGAATGTTGAGTTTTAAACCAGTTTTTTCACTCTCGTCTATCACTTCCATCAAGAGTCTCTTTAGTTCTTCTTCATTTTCTGCCATAAGGGTGGTGTCATGTGCATATCTGAGGTTATTGACATTTCTCCCGGCAATCTTGATTCCAGCTTGTGTTTCATCCAGCCCGGCATTTCACATAATGTAGTCTGCATATGAGTTAAATAAGCAGGGTGACAATACACAGCCTTGACGTACTCCTTTCTTAATTTGGAACCAGTGCATTGTTCCACGTCTGATTCTAACTGTTGCTTCTTGGCCTACATACAGATTTCTCAGGAGGCACATAAGATGGCTGGTATTCCCATCTCTTGAAGAATTTTCCAGTTTGTTGTGATCCACACTGCCAAAGGCTTTGGCATAGTCAATTAAGCAGAAGTAGATGTTTTTCTGGAACTCTCTTGCTTCTTCTATGATCCAGTGGTTGTTGGCAATTTGAGCTCTGCTTCCTCTGCCTTTTCTTAATCCAGTTTGGACATCTGGAAGGCCTCAGTTCACGTACTGTTGAAGCCTGGCTTGGAGGATTTTGAGCATTACTTTGCTAGCATGTGAGATGAGTGCTCTGTGCTCCCGATTCCCTAGAGGTTGCACTGCTCCCTGTCCCCTGTCGTGTGTGCCTGTGATCACACTCCCTCAGTCCTAACCGCACACTGGAGCCACCAGCCCACAGGCTCATGGATCCTACTCAATCCAGTCCCATCTTCTTCCTCTTTGCACAGATTCCTCACCATTTCTTGTCCCCTGAGAGTTCTCATTCTTTTTTAACACAGCTACATATTTAGTTAGTCTCCTTTTAAAATATCTTTTTCTATACTTTCTAGAGGGTAAAGCTCATGCCTAGTCCACCATTTTGAAACACAAGTTGGAAATTATTTTCCCAGGGAGACTTAGCCCAAGACAGACTAAATTTAGACATAAGACATATGTGAACACCTTATAAAATGCAAAGGTATTATCCCTAGTTGATCCCAAGTACTGTCATATGCATCATACTGTATCAAATGCAAAGTATTTCTCTTGTCCGCAGTAGCATCTGGGATGGAGGAAGTGAGTTTGGAAGGTGAGGCTCTATGCTTGAGGCTTGTTCTCAGACAGGGTGTGGGGGACTGCCCTGGGTCATCCTTATCCCTGCTCTCCATGTGCCTGGGGGACAGGTATGATGTCTGATAATCTGGTCCCAGAAAGATACCCACTGACCTTCACCCGGGCCGTCTGTGACCTAGATTCTTTGGAAATGAACTTCACTAGAATCCACCACCCAGTCCAGGAGCAACTGAGGACAGAGCCTTGTTTCCTCTGCCCTTAGATACCCTGGACCCAACAGCATGACCTCAGTACATGTGTGAGTGTGGGTGGGCACACACAAACACACACACATGCAGAGAAACACACACATCAGTACTTCAGTACCAGTCAGTACAACCAAATAGCTGACATTTAACTAATTTTATTTCATCATCTTACACCCTAAAGGGTTTAAGTCAATTTACAAAGAGACGTAAAATAATATGAAATCACATACAGACAAAGTGGGAGTAGATCAAAAGTGGAGGACACTGCTAGTGCTAGGAATGAGGCAGCCTGGCCGGGTGGCCCTACAGATCCAGACCTTTCCCATCAGGGAAAAAGGAGCCTGAAGGACTGCACTGCTCAATAGGACCATGACATCTGAACAAATGTTTGTTGTTTTTGTTATTGTTGTTACATTTTGGCCACACCACGAGGCATGTGGGATCTTTTTTCCCCAACAAGGGATCAAACCCATGCTCCCTGTGGTGAAAGAGTGAAATCTTAACCACTGGACCGCCAGGGAAGTCCGTTGCTATTGCTGCTGTTGTTTTTAATAGATTAGGAAAAGTATGAGTGAGTAATCCTGGAACGATGCCTCAGAATACGGGGAGCCACAGTGTGGGGACAAATGTCAGGACACCTGCCCACAGCCCCTTCTCCCAGGACCACCCCTCCTCTGACAGCTGCATCTACCTCTGCAGTGGACACCCAGGCCCACTGCCCCATCCCCTTCATCCATGTCCTGAGCCCCAGAAAGGGGATCTCTCACCACAGGCTGCAGTGGAGCCAAGACTCCCTGCTCAGAGCTGCAGGGACCTTCCGCTGCAACCGAAGCTGAGCTGAGCCCCCTCTGTGGCCTCTCCTGGCTCCCAGCGAGGCCCTCTTTGTGCCCTTGGGGTTTCAGGGGCTGCGACTTCCCAGCTTTGTTCCCCACAAGGAGCTTTTCTTTCCTGCTGGCTGACCCTCAGGACTTGCAAAGGCCTCCCCACATAGCCCTACCCTGGCCAACAGATCATTGATGATTCCCGTCATCCAACATGCACTCAGTGGATATCCACCCAAGGAGTTCGCTGTTTCCCAGAACCCAGCATAGCCCTAATACAGTAAACACTCGCCAAGTTCAGCTGGATGCACTAGAACTCTCTCCACCCAAAATGCTTCAGGCACTAAGGAGGACACCCCTGGTTCTCTAAGGGAAGTGCCCATGGATGTGGGAGCATGACCCAAGCCAGCCTCCCGCGGAGGCAGCCTGTAAGCTGGGCCGCAAGGGCGGCTGGACAAGTGGGGGAGGCATTCCCGGCAGAGAGAACAGGAAGGACAAAGACTAGAGGACACAACCTGCTCATGGGCAGCTCCCACCTGCATCTGGTTGTTGCTCTCTTATCCTCATTTTATAGTGTGATGAAAGCCAGCAGTTTATTGGTGATGTTAAATATTCAGGAATCCTGTCAGCCTGTTAAACATTCGGTTGCTTGAAATCAGTCATGGTTGAATTCAGAAACTGCCAAAAGCTGCAAATTATACAGCGGACAGCTCCCCACCCCCAGCCCCAACCCCATCATGCTGTGTCTTTCCCCTGCCTTGGCTTTTCTGGGAGAATTAAACATTTGAGAACAGGCATTATCAACCCACTTTCCAATGAGAATATTAATTCTGGAATACCAACACAGGCATGTTGTAGGATAGAAATAGACTATAGGGACTTGCCTGGCAGTCCAGTGATTAACACTTCGCCTTCCAGTGCAGAGGGTGCAAGTCTGATCCTTGGTCGGGGAGTTAAGATCCCACATGCCTCAGAGTCAAAAAAACAAAACATAAAACAGAAACAATGTTGTAAAAAAAGTCAGTAAAGACTTTAAAAAGGGTCCACTTCAAAAAATTTTTTTAAAAAGGAAGAAAGAAAGAAATGGATTATAAAACACAAATTCTGACCAGTGAATCCGGGACCTCCTCTAACAAGAAGCCCAGCATGGAAAGCTTCCCATCTCATTGGACCTGCCTTCCCTAAGCCAGTGTCTTTAGATAGTCAGGAACTCACCCAGATTTTCTCGCGTGGCAGATTGTCTTTTCCAAGACCCTGCAAACCTATCTCTGGTCCCGCATGCTCAAGTTGGCTTGTGATCCTGACACTCCTCCCATCAGATCGTGGTGAGTCTCCATCACCCTCCCATAAACTCTGGACAGATCTCTGGGACTGCCACAAGCAGTGGTGGGCCTGACACTGTGTAACTTCCGGGGCTGTGTCAGGAAAATGCCAGTCACTAGAAGTGCCTGTTCTCTCGGGCCCTGCCCTCTGGGAGCCCAGCCACCATGCTGTGGGGAGAGAGAGGCCTACATGGAGAAGAAGCAGGACCACCAACCCCCGCCCCAGCCAAGCGCCAGCACCAACCTCACCAGCCACGAGGCCGAGCCACCTGCAAGGACTCCCAAGCTGAGCCACTCCAGCCGGAGCTGTAGGGAGCAGAGATCAGCCGCCCCAGCTGAGCCCTGCCCAAAGGGTTGAAAGTAAAAACGTGTTAGTCATTCAGTCATGTCCACCTCTTTGCAACCCCATAGACTGACTGTAGCCTGCCAGGCTCCTCTGTCCATGGGATTCTCCAGGCAAGAATACTGGAGTGGGTTGCCATTTCCTTCTCCAGGGGATCTTCCTGACCCAGGGATCAAACCTGGGTCTCCTGCATTGCAGGTAGATTCTTTACCATCTGAGCCATCAGGAAAGCCTGCCCAAATGGATGATTCCTGAGTAAAATGAATAATGGTTTTGTTTCAGTCTCTAAGGTTTGAAATGGGCTGTTAAGCAGCAAGATATAACTAGAATAATATTCCTCGTCGGGAGATTGGGGAGAAATAATAGTACCTTCCTCATAAGGTTGCTGTGAGGGTCCGTGAGGTAAGGGACAGTGCCAAGCCAAGCAGCTGGCTCCTGGAAAGTGCTCAGCAAACATAAGTCACCCCCAAAACCCCCCACCCCAGGACTCCCACGCACTGCCATCCCTGTGTTCCATCAGGCCTGACTGAAAAAGTGATTTTGTCCCAGGACATGATTCAGACTGTTCCACCCTGGTCTGGTTA
This sequence comes from Cervus canadensis, assembly GCF_019320065.1. NCBI lineage: Eukaryota > Metazoa > Chordata > Mammalia > Artiodactyla > Cervidae > Cervus > Cervus canadensis. The sequence continues at coordinate 73,472,833 of NC_057400.1, forward strand.
ATAATAAACTCTTATCTTTCAGAGACAGAAAGATCTCAGGGATCTCCACATGACTCAGCAGACCATCTGCCTCAGAATACAGAGTCTTCTGCCCAGACCTCAGAATCAGAACCATAGAAGGGCCCGGGAATCTGAATTTTCCACAGGATTCCTGGGTAAGCACATACACATATGCAGACACCCTTGGTGAGCACATACACAAATGCACAGACACACACATCTAAATACACACACACACACGAGACATATACACACAGACACACACACATACACACACACAGAGGCATAAACACACACAGAGACAGACACACACTGACTCGGACAGTCTCCAATCTACCCTTCACCCAAAGCCAAGTGGGCTCAGCTGTGTCAAAATCCCACTGCACCAGGGCCACCTGCAATAGAGCCAAATCCCAGACCAAAGAGCTCACCTGGGACAGGTCAGCATGATGACAGCCCAGTGCTGAAGTCAGGCCAGCTTAAGTGCAAAACCAACCTGTATGTCCTTAGGCTTCTCGGACCTCAGCCTCCTCAGTCTGCACACTGGGACGATCCTCTCAGGGTGCCCATCAGATGAGATGCTGGATAAACCTCCTGGCATGGAGAGAAAGCCTGGCAGGTCCCAGGGTCCCCTCCCCCTCTCGCGGGTCCCTGCAGGTTTTCAGTGGCCTTGTCACTATGACGGTCACTGTCACCCACTTTGACATGGAGCTGCTGGGGGTCTCCTCTCTTCCTAGAGTGGTCCCCAGCCTGGGTCCATGTTAGGATCATCAGGGGCTCCTAGGGACTCCTAGAAAAATGCCAGCACCTAGGCCCACCCAGAGCAAAGGAGTCAATGTGTCTAAAGGAGTGTTTAAAAAACACCCAGGTGATTTTTCTGTGCCCCCAGAGCAGCCCTAAGGTATGCACCTGTGGAGCACAGGTACCTATTTTATTCACCCGCAGGGCCTCTACACCTAGGCAAGAGCTTTGCACCATGTATAAAGAGAGTTGAGATGAGGTTGGGCCAAGAGCAGAACAGAGAGAGGCGGAATGTACCTCCTGCCTCCCCTCTTTGGGGGGCACACCTTGGTTTCTCATGGATCAGGCACTGCTTAAAACTGGGCTTTCCAGGCCCTTTGATGTCTGTGTACCTACCCTCAGACCCCAGCAAACCCCACAGCGAGGGATGCAGACATGCCAGCTCAGACCCACACCATGGCCTAAAAACCCTGACAGCAACATATTTTTGTGAAGCTGGGGAGTTCCCATCTTACTCTGCAGCCTTGGTTTTAGAGAAAAGAACAAGAACCACTGGCCAGAGAAATAGTTGATCCCCAAACACCTTTCTCGTTGCTCTGAGCATGCAACCAGATTCAAGTCTGCCTCTTGGAAGACAGCAAACCCTGGCAGGACCATGTGGGCAGCCCCAAAACACCCGTGCACTGACCCTCCCTACCCTGTGCCCCCGTGACTCTGCGGAAGCTGCCACGTGGACCTGCCAGCAGAGCACTGGTGGAAGGCTCCAAGCCCCTCCCTTGGAGAGGAGCCGAGTGAAAGTGAAAGTGTTAGTCGCTCAGTCGTGTCCTACTTTACAATCCCATGGACTGTAGCCTGCCAGGCTCTTCTGTCCATGGGATTCTCCGGGCAAGAATGCCATTCCCTCCTCTGGGGGATCTTCCCACCTAGGGATCAAACCTGAGTCTCCTACGTTGTAGGTAAATCCTTCACCATCTGAGCCAGGAGCCAACAGCTGATCAAATCGCTGTTTGGGACCCTCAGTGACTGAAAAATAACTGCCCCTGTATTAGGCCGCTGTGATTCGGGATGTATCTGTACCATCATGTTCCCTTACTATTGCTGTTCAGTCACTAAGTCGTGTCTGACTCTTTGCAACCCCATGGACTGCAGTAAACCAAGTTCCCCTGTCCTTCACTATCTCCTAGAGTTTGCTCAGACTCATGTTCATTGAATCAGAGATGCGATCCTTAACTACTCATCAATCCAAACACCACTGTGAAGGGCAGACAAATTGAATTGTGTGGTCATCTCAACACTGGGAAGCTGGCAGCCACTACAATAGGAGTCATTCCTTGGGTGCTTATCTGCATCTGTCCCCAAGATCTATTGACGAGTGAAAAAAGCAAGGTGCAGCCCCTTGCATATGGAAAATGGGAAAGAACATGTTGGATTACATAGGAATAGAACACTTCTGGAAGAACACAGAAGTTTGCAACAGTGATGCATTAGATGGGAGGAACTGTCAGTCAGGGTGAGAAGGAGACTTATCATCGGACTGTCATGCAATTGTTTTCACAACATCTAAGTATTCCCTGTTCAAAATAGAACAAATAAATTTTTAAAAACAATATTTTTAAACCAAAAAATTTAATACAAACTTATAAAATGTATAAAAACATTTATCAACAGAATTTTTTTCAACAATAAGAAAATTTACCATATGAGAAAACTGAAAACTGTATAATATATTGTTCAATAAAGCAAATCAAACATTTTAAAAATTAAAGGGCAACTGAAGAGAAGGCTTCCCCACTTCTGGCCCTCCTGGCACACATCTGGAAGAGCCTCCACCCAGGCACTCCCCACCAGCCCACAAGGAGGCTGAACTTAAACCCTCCGTATGTGGTCAGCTACTCACAGAGCACACCTGTTACCCAGCTATGCCCACCTGTTTGTTCAACTCAAACCATCAGGGGCTTCATTAGTATAGCCAGAAGCCTTTTGCTTATAGAAAAAACATCATAAGTTTCTGGAGCTAAAGGATAAACATAAGAAGGACTAGTATTAACAATGGGCTTTCATGTACCAGCTCCTCTTGTAAGCGCTTCACATAAACCCTGATGGAGGAAACTGAGGAAAGGTTTAGTCACATACCCAAGAGCACACAGCTAGTGTCAGGATGACCCAGCTCCAAACCCTGGTCCAGCCCAGGGCCCATACTCTGAAGGTGGCCTGTCACTGATGACATCATGATGGCATCGTGATGACAAAGTTCAAAGATGTGTACTTAAATGAAATACAGGCTGGACACGCCTGGGAGCTCCTGAGAAGCCCCAGAATCTCACCATGGAGCATCCTGGTCACCAGCAGCCAGCTCTGTGTAAATCTCATCCCCACCTGTGAGTAGCTGCACAGCCTTGCGTAGGCCCCTCAGCCTCTCTGGACTTGGGTTTTCTCATACCTGAAATGGGGAGGATAATAGGTACCTGGTCAAATCATTGTGGGAACTAAGTCAGACAAGGCCACGCTTTAAATTAGTCACCTGGTGCTGCACACAGCCAGTGTTTAAGGAAGGAAGGGTTATCTAGAGTGATGCTTGCATGCATGCATGCTAACTCACTTCAGTCATGTCTGGCTCTTCAGGACCCTGTGGAATGCAGCTGCCCAGTTTCCTCTGTCCATGGGATTCTCCAGACAAGGACACTGGAGTGGGTTGTCGTTTCCTCCTCCAGGGGATGTTTCTGACCCAGGGATAGAATCTAAGTCTCTTCCGTCTCATGTATTGGCAGGCGGGTTCTTTACCACTAGCGCCACCCGGGAAATCTTACCTTAGAGGGTCCTTACCATTTTCAGATGAGATGTACCATCTGTGTCTAAGAGGTTTCACCCTCCACCCAGAGAGGCCTACATGCTCAGAGCCATGAGAAAGCTCAGCCTCTGCAGAATGGGGCAGCAGTATCATGAGAGCCCTAGGTACCAGTAAGGGGGGAAAGGATCGGGGGTGGCGGGGGGTGCGCTGCCAGGGACCCAGAGCATCACCAGAGGGAGGAGAGAAGGGAAGTCACACGTGTCCTTGTTTTTTAATCCTCCCATGAATCCCTTACCCATTTTAAAGATGAGAAGCTGAACTGCCGCATTCTCAAAGCCAGAGTGAGAAGCGCTGTGCAGGCAGGAGCTTGCAAGGCTGGCTGGGCTGTGGCCGCATCCTCACCATGAAGACACCAGCTGTCACGACTCTCATGGAGCCCCCTCCCCAGGATGGCTGTGCCCCAGAGGCACGGCATGGCTCTCCTATGTGACAAGGTAGCTGGGAGCAGGGGAGTTTGCTGATGGCGCCCACGCTCCAGGGTCCACAGTTCACCAAGGTCCACAGTTCCACACAGCCTGCGCCAGCAGCAGTCATGTGGGAAGGACAGACATAGGACCTGCACACACACTCAAGAGGTCCCCAGGGGCTCCTGTTGGTGGGGAGGTGCAGAAGGCGAGGCTGGAGACGGGGCCCTGCAGCCACAGTGGAGAGTGCAAAGCCAGGGCATGAAGCTGGACAGCGGACGCATAGGGAGTGACCATTGTGTCCGCCTCCAGCAAGGACTTTGCCTGAGAGATGACAAGATTGGGTGCTAAAACAACCAGAACTCCCAACTATAGAGGTTGATCTGTGTGTTACAGTGCGTCCCCAGGGGAAATACCATGAATCTTTAAAATACTTAAAGAATTCTAGTCATTTTTTTTTTTAATATCTGTTTATTTGGCTGCACTGAGTCTCAGTTGTAGCATGGGGAATCTTCACATGCAGTAATGTTATGTTAGTCACTCTGTGTCCAACTCTTCCGCGACACCATGGACTGGAGCCCTCCAGGCTCCTCTGTCCATGAGATTCTCCAGGCAAGAATACTGGAGTGGGTTGCCATTTCCTACTCTGTACTTAGTTGCGGTATGTAGGATCTAGTTCCCTGACCAGGGATCAAACCCAGGACCCCTACATTGGGAGTGCAGAGTCTTAGCCACTGGACCGCCATGGGCATCTCTAACGTGTTTGAAGAATTTTAGCACTGGTGCAGTGCTCTCCACTACGCGTGCCCCTTCTCCACACTACAACTCTACTTCACACAGCTACCATATATTTGGGCACAAGACCTGAGAATGTGGAGGAAGGGAGCAGAGACGTTGGCTGCGCCCCCAGCGCGCTCTGCCAGCCAGATCGCCACCCGTCCCTGGACCCCTGGACTTGAATTTCAGGGCACCTTCCACTGAGTTTCCGGAGGGAATGAGAAAAGGAAGGCTCTCCCGGGCTCCACAGAGCCCTCAGTGCAGCCTCTGAAGTCGGACGTCTACCCAGGATGCGCTGAGCAGGCTGCAGCCCGGTCAGGGACAGTCCGCAGATCTCAGTGTTGAGGCTTTGAACCGAGCTGTGGGTCACGGTGAAGACAGCCAGGCCTCGTCCACACCAAAGCCTTCAAAGGCTGGCGGGAAGTGTCCTCTGTTGATTCCAGCCGCAAGGCCAATTAAGTTCTATTTAGCCTCTTGCAAAAATGTTTTCCTCTCTTGATTTAATAAAAGCTGGAGCAGTGCCATCCTTGGTAGACAGGCTGGGACCCAGCTCTGTGAAGGCAGAGTGAGCTGCCTGCACCCAGACTAGGCCATGGATCCTCAGTCACCCCTCCCCAGATGGCACCTCCCTGAGGGCTGTGAGGAAACTTGCACTGGGCCCTCCCTTGGCGCTGTGACTTCCTCCTCCTTCTCTCCTCTCTGACCTTCTGAGAGCATGTTGGCGTGGACAGAAAGGAGCACAGAGATGAAAGGGAACAGCTGTCATGCCTCCTAAAGCCCAGGCTCAAAGAAAGGCCCTGCTTAAGGCACAGTGGACACCGCACCACCAGACTTCCCGCCTCCCTTTGGTCCCCAGAGCTCTCCCCAGAGCCTGCAATGGTTACTCCCAGACTCCAGTGGGGTTTTTACTCACAAGGCAAGTCTTCACTCCTCCCCACTCGGGAGCCTGTTCCCACCATTCCCCTACAACAAGGGACAGATCCCTGTCAACACTGTCGCTTGGCCCTCAGTAGCATTAAACCAAACAGACCCCTGCCTCCTTCTGGAAGCTCACAACTCTCCCAGCATCTGGAGAGCAGAGCTCCTCCCCAGAGCCAGCATGCTCAGACGGCTGCTGGGAGGATGGGTTCGGAGCTGCCTCCCCACCAGACCCTGCGCCCAGCCGCAGAGAGCTGCCTCACCCAGAGGGTGAGATGAGGCCTCCACTGCAGCAGGAATCCAGCTGCACCCAGCAGCATCCCCTCCTACACCCATCTCTGCCTTGCTCCCCTGCCAGGGGGAGTCTACTGGGTGCCCGTGTCACCTGGGTGGCTTGGGTACCCGGCCCACGGCAGAGAAGGCCTGGAGTGCAAGTGCCCAGGACCACGGAGAAGCTGAGGGTGGGCTGTCCGTGCAGCCTGACGGCAGGAGGGGCCACTGCAGAGTCAGGCTCCCTGGGAGCTGCAGATAGACAGCAGTCCACCCGAGAGAGGCCATGAGTCAGCACCCAACACCAGAGGCCAGGAGTGCACATCGGAGCCACAAGATCCAAGCAGTGGCCCACAGCACCCTAAGCAGAGTTATGGAGACAGTTACAGGGCACAGAGTTCCCAGGGGCCAGAGAGACAGGCCTGAAGACTGCTCAGTTTATACAATCCGAATAAATCAGGGTTGGAAGATCAAAGGCTGAGGACAGAGGCTCCATTAAGAAGCTCCAATCCCAGGCCCAGTGTCAGGTCTAAACCAGCGTTAATCCAGAACCACTGCCTGGAGGAGAGAACACACCTCTGGGAGGAAGGCTCCTGAAGGCCACAGCAAGGACAGTCAGCTGTCTCCCTCTGTCCTTTCCCAGGGGACCTACAGACACTCACTGTGTACTGGGGAGATGAGAAGGCCAGGCCCTCTGGGACTGTTGGACATTGATTCTAGGAATGTGTCCCGCTGTCCAAGTGGGCTGTATGGGACCAGCCGTCAGCAGAGCCCCATCCCGGCACAGCTCACGTGGGTCCATAGGGTCCCTGGACCAGCCCATTGGTCTCCACCTCCAAGCGTTAGGGCCCCAGGACATGCTCCACACCCCTGTCTTCCTCTCCAGATGCTCCCTGCTGCCAGCCAGGCCTCTCTACGTGATGATTCTCAAATGAATCTGCAGCCCGGGCCTCTCTCCAGACTCTTCTCCACCCCTCTGGGCCTCTCTGCACCTCTCAGAGGTAACGTACAAACCTTTCCTTCCTCCACCCAGGCCACACACACTGCCCACTCGTTTACCTCATCTCAGCTCCACCTGCCTGCCTAAATCAGGCTCCCCTAACCAGGACAGACACAGAGGCTCTCTACATCCACACAGACCCCTCCATCCACCCACCTCTACCAAGGCTGTTGTCTTCAAGCACAGGCCAGCCCTTATCTTTCCCTGGGCCCCCATCCTTGTGGAATGAGATCCAAAGGCAGGGTATGGCTTTCAAAGTTCTGCCTGGCTTGCATCCTGTCTGGCTTCCCAGTCCAGAAAGTTGTGAGTGCTAAATAAAGATTCTGTGAACTGTCCTTGATAAAGGCCAGTTCTCTTCCATGTCCTGTGCTGCCCCATGCCTCTCTGCTTCCTTCTTCTTCTCAAGAATCAAAGCCTCAGAGATCCACTTTTCTCTTTCTAAGGAAAGCATTAGGATATGGGCATTACTAGTCACCCCTGAATTGTAAAAGACGCACAAGGAAGGCAACATTCTAGTCCAAGAAAAGACTTTCTAATGGTCGATTTCAGGCAGAGACAGAACCATGAGGGAGCCAAGTGCTGTTGAGCAAGAATTGATCCCGTGTTTCTTCCAATGTGCACCAAGTCAACATTTGGGAAGGAGAGAAAAACTTTTGCCTTACACTTTTCCTACACCCTGTGCATATTTCTAACACCATTTTATTTAAAAGCATCTCACTGGGCTAGTGAGCAGGCCCAGCAGTGCCGAGGAGCTCAGTGCTGGCTGTCCACGCAGGCCTGACACTAGGAGATGCTGCTGCAGTCAGGCTCCCTGAGAGCAGTGGGGAAGCCAGTGTCACCTGTCTCCTTTCCTGCTCCCCTTCCTAACTGGGAGCTCGCTGCTGGCAGGTGTATGCCTGATTATTCCCTAAATCTTTAACCTCCAACGAGGCACTGAGCAGGGGCTTCCCCAGTGGCTCAAGTGGTGAAGAATCCACCTGCAATGCAGGAGACACAGGAGACACGGGTTCAGTCCCTGGGTTGGGAAGGTCCCCTGGAGGAGGAAATGGCAGTCCACTCCAGTACTCTTGCCTGGAGAATCCCGTGGACAAAGGAGCCTGGTGGACTATAGTCCATGGGGTCACAAAGAGTTGGTCACAACTACACACATGCACTCATGCAGGCATTGGACAAGCACCCCAGAATTGGATGAAGGGACAGAAATAGCAGACAGAGTCCAGCACCTCCGGGCCTCCTTCCCACCCCCACATACACAATGGAATCACTGGGCACAGTTGCCACAGCCCACGTCTGTCTTCCACGCCTGGGTCTGTGGGCTGGGAGCTCTCTGGGTGGAAGGCATGCCCAGGCCAGCCTGGCTTCTGTGCCAACGCCAGCCCCGGTCCTAGCACCCAGAAAGTGCTGGTGAAATCTACTGGCTGGGCTCCTCCAAATGAGTAAGGAATTACTCCCTTTCTGGAGGCTTCATTTTGAAAATATATTTAGTAACTTCTAAACAAAGCACACCAACCCACCCCATTTTATTTGTTTAGTTAAATTAATTCTATGTTAATATTTCCATTAGCCATTTAATTTATTCTAAAACCTGGCAACTGCAAAGTAATAAAACCTCTCAAATATTGACAGACAGTAAAGTAAATGTCGCCCAGCTACAACCATCTGTTTTTCCTCCAAATTCCTCAAGATGGAGGGCGTGCTGCCATCATTTATTTATGAGGTTTCCCGGGGCCCACGGCATCTGCTCTCAGCCCTCTCCCATCCCCTGAGCTAGGGCTGCTGAGGCGACACTCTGTAGCCGGCCACAGGGTGAGAGGCAAAGGAGGAAATGGACTGAAGTGAAAGTGAGAGAATCTGCTTAACAGAGAGAAATAGGGTGAGCCTGGCTGAAGTATTCAAGCCCACTATTCCCTGCCCCCTGCCCCCACAGCAGCAGTCCTCTGACGTCCTCGGTGTACTGAGCCCTGCTCCCCATCCCCCACCCCACTCCCCCCAGCCCTGCCCCTGGCGTGAGACCCCTCCTCCTGCCTGGCCAGGCTCAGAGAGGAGGGGCAGCACCCGTGCACAGCTGGCCCTGGAGGTCTTCACAGAGGCAGGGTCTGGCTGGGCCCACAGCTCAGAGCCCTGGCTCACCTTCCTCTCGAGGGTTTGCTTTAGCATTGCGGGTGTAGCTGGAATCCCAGCTCTGAGGGCATCTCCCCATGAGAGAGATGCGGCACCACCAGAAGTCAAGTCCTCGGGCAGGACAAAGGCCTGCACTGGCTTCAAATCTCCGTCCCACCAAAGCTGTGGAGCCTGGCACCTCCCCTTCAGTTGAGTGAGAGATGGCTTTCCCTATGGGGTTCAGACTATGTCCGTCTGGCCACCCAGGAGGCCAGGGTGAGGTTGCCCCATTTGCCAGATGCCCAGTGTCTCTGGGGAGGAAAGCTGTCACCTGAGACACCACTCTCTGAGCCCAGGATACAGGTTAGACATTTCACCCCCCAGCTAAGGGGACCAGAGAGGGAGTCCACACCACCCCGCTGGGCTCTTCCACACCTGCCATGTGCTTACATGTACCTGGTGTTTACAAGGCCGCCACGCAAAGCCGAGGGAGCCCCCAGCCTCTGCGTGCCCGTGTCCGGACGTGTGGCCCCAGCCTCCTCAGGCTTCCCCCCACCTGCTCCTCCCAGCTCCCCTCCCACAGGCTCCAGCAGTGTGGTGACCCCTTAACATCTTCCACTGAAGACCCAACTGGAAAGGGGAGGGGGCACCATCTAGGCACTCAGCCCTGAGAAGAGTCCAGAGGGGATGGAAGTCCAGGCCATTTGTTCATCCAGCAAGCAGGCCTGTCAGCCCCACGACTTGCTCCAGGGATGCCAGACATCTCGAGGTGCCCGGAGGCCCATGGGGAGAGAGACCAGCAAGTGAAGAGATGTGGCTCTGCGTCCTGGAGTCTGTGCTCAGGACAGCCTCATGCGAGGACAAGAGAGGAAGCTGCAGGTTAGATGGGACCCAGGAGAGGATGGTGATGGTGAAAGGAAAGGTTCAGAGGCCACACGGCTCACCTGACTGAACAGAAGGTGTGAGAAGGAGCACGCAGGGAAAGCCAAGATCTACAACTGGGAAGAAAGTGCAGACATTAGCCTGAGGGCAATGTGGAGCCAAAGTTGGCTTGAGCCTGGAGGAGAAACATGGTGCGATTTGAAACTGAGACACATCCCTGTAGGGGACATGGAGAGTTGGAGGAACCCAGCCTAGGAGGAGATGGGAAAGAGAGTGGGAAAGAGCAGACTGAGGAAGGGTCTGAAAGACTGTCTCCAAACAAAGGCCTGCCACGCACCTTCAGTCTGTGTGGCCCCACAAGCTGGGTCTCAAGCAGGCAGAGTTACCCAGCCAGTATCATGCAGACTGGCAGTGGCAGAAGGGAGTGCTCTGACTCAGCAGGGGCCCCAGACCACGCTGTCGGTGAGGACCTGGGTCTGACATCCTAGCCCGCCAGGGCAGTAACCATTCATTGAGCAGCTACCATGTGCAGGCACTTAGAGAGAGAACTACCATTCTGCCCACTGGCCAGAGCTCCCCCTCACACGGGAATGGGAGAATTACACAACTCCAGCTCGGGGCGTGCAGCCAAAGAGAGCCACGGTGCCTTGAGGATACGGGGGGTGTGAGTGACTCAGATGGGCAGGCAGGAGGAGTCGGGGGGTTCCTGATCCTTGCATCATCACCAAGTGGCTCCCGCAGCCCTGCACCAGAGGACAAGCATCCTGCCCGGATGCTATCACCAGTCTCGAGACAGCCTCGCCTGTGAGGAGCACGCAGGTGAGGGGAGACGCCCAGAGAGGCGGGGCCTGTGTAGGAGGACACACAGCGGGGAGATCGGGGTCTGGCCGGGTCCACCCATCCGCACCCCACTCTGCCCCCACAGCCCCACAGGCCCGCTCTGCCCAGGCTCCCCTGCAGCTGGTGTGTCCCCAGGCCCGCTGCACCCTCCCCTCCCCACACACTGCCTGCCAGAGAAATGCCACCAGACAGCCCTGGGCAACATCCCCCCATTTTTTATGTACATGTTGGGGTCTTCAGCTATCTCGGCAGGTTCTGCTGACGCCATCCCAGGAATTCACCCAGCACAGTGCAGCCCATCCCACTCACAGCTCAGAAGGAGAAAAGAAGTTGCGTATTCACAGCCAGAAGAGGAGTTCATAAATTTTCCTCAGATTACCAGATGTGTGTAATTTATGGCCAAGGCAAGACACGTCAAGCCCATGAGGAGCTGAGAGGCAGCTATGAGGAGGCATCACCTGGTGAGGAGGCGGCCTTGCAGCCATAGGCTCCAAAGGAAAGTGGGGAGAGGCCAGTGACGGGGACATGGGCCCAGGGACAGAGTCAGGAGAGATGGGCAGGTCTGTGAGCGTCACACATGCGCATCTGCACAGGTGGGGGCCTGGGACATCGAGAAGCCCCAGGGCCCACCGGGTGAGGGACAGCATCCAGCACAAGGAGGCCCTGGGATTCAGCAAGACCCTTTTTGCTGCAGCAGAAACCTAAGGGCCCCGAGGCAGGGATGTCACCAAGGTTGGACTGATGGCCAGGGCAGCCGCGGATACCTGGGTGACCAGACCCCCCTCGTGCTGCACGGCAGGGCTCACTCCCAGAGTCTGCAGGTCAGACTCTGGGACTCCACAGTCAGCCTTGGCACAGGAAGCTGGAGGAAAAGTAAAGTCAAAGGTCTGCAGGCATTGCAGAACACAGTCCTCCAAGACCCTGGCCATCTGTCTCCCCATTTTCAGCTGAGCACACTGAGGTCTCAGCAGCTGTGAGCCTTCCAAGGTCACACAAGTGGTAAGGGGTCAAGATGAGTTTCAAATCCATACCTGATTGTCTGACCCCCACATCCTCCACCAATGGCTTCTGCCTCCACTGGGTGCCGATCAGGCAACGGTACTTGGCAACGTGTTGGTGTCATGGTCACACCTTGTATATTCTGTTGCACACACCAAATATTTCACTTTAAAAGATAATAAAGAAAAGATCTCAGAGCCAGCAGAAAGCAGAGGGTTCCTCTCTATATACTTTTCACACATATAGTCAGACACACTCAGCCAGAGGCCTGAGAAGGAATCTCACCAGGGCAGGCTGTGAGCTTGTCCACAGCTCCTGGCCACCAGGGTTTGGGGAGTCCTCTGGCACCTGCACTCAGATAGGCCTGGAGCCGGTGAGAAGTGGCCCCAGTCACTGCCAGCAAGGACATCTGGGAGGAGGGAGAAGAAATGAGGACAGTGGTCTCAATCTAGAGCACGGCTGCTGGGCTGTCCCTGAGGAAAGGCACCAGGCGGCCAGGCTGCTGGGAGTATCTGAGCAGGGGGAGGCTCTGCAGGGTCAGCCTGGAGGAGGTGGTCCCTGGAGGTCGTCGAGGCCACACTGGCCAGAGGCAGCTGCTGCTCTGATCACAGGTAGGCTGGACCTGAGGGCGGGGAGGTAAGATTACATCATGAGGAGGCCAGAGGAGCCTTGAGTGACCCCAGTTCAAGACTGACCGTGGAATCTCTGGCAAGCTGCTCAACTGGTTCTCCCCATTCAGGTGGTGGAAATGAGAATCCCTACCCTGCAGAAACACTGGTGGGAGGAAGCCAGGTCCTGTGTTTGCACATGAGACTCAGATAATAACGCAGCTCTGGTTACTAAAGGCCTTTTCTGATGGCCTCCTGCATGCAGGCAGCGTGGCAGTTATTTCCATTTTACAGGTGAGAGAACTGAGGCTCGGAGAGAGAAGGCATCAGGCAAACCCACAGGGCAGGAAAATGACAGGCGCACAAAGAGGGTCCCCTGGCTCCAAAGATGATGCTCTTTCTCTTATCACAGCCACTTCTTCAGCATAAGCCTATCTCTCAGATCTCCCCCTGCAGAGATAAAAGGTAGGGTCATTAACAATCTCCAAATTTTCACTCCTTGAAATGCTAGGCCATTCTTCCAAAACTGCAGCAGCACACACAGGAGGCCAGGGTGTGATGAGAAGCGGCGCTCATTCTGCTCAGACATGTACGGCATGGGAGGCGGGGTCCCTCGGGGAGGTCCCTGCCTGCCCCTTGACCTTCTCCACAGGGATGACTGCAAGAAGATAAATGTTTCATTATGCAGAGATGCTTCCTGCCAAGCAGATCCAGGGCAGGCTCTGGGCTCTGGCCACCCCTGGCCTCACAGGTGCCCTGGAGATGACCCCAGATCCTCCACATTCCCCCCTCTCCAGATCAGGAATGTCACTGGTTCTGCAAGGGACACTTTCAGAGGCTCTGTGGGGGGACTTGAATCACAAGGGTCCCAGGGTAGGGATGGCTGACACTCATGGAGTCCCCATCAATCTTCCCACAGATACTTCAGGCTCTGGCTGAGGAGGATTTATGGGCTGGGAGGGGCACAGGACAATGCCACCCTGCCCAGGCCCCGCCAGCAGCACTTTCCCACGGTCAGCACTGCTGTCCTGAGGAAAGAGCCAGAAAAGCCAGCAAGGGCTACTCAGGCTGATGGGCTCACCAACCACTTCACTTGCTTTTTATTCCCTTCTGTATGTGTCCAAAGGCTCTGCAAAAAAAAAGTGTGCATTACCGTTCAAATCCAGTGAGGACAGAAAACAATGAGGTTGTTTTGTTGTTTTGTTTTGTTTGTGAGTTGTTCTCAAGTACTAAGACCGGACAGGCATCTCCTGCCAGCCTGCGGGGAACATGGACCCACGGCAGGGAGCCTCGATGTGTCTGAATTCCCAGGGAACCCACATCAAAAGCCCTTCTCGTTAAGGAACAAATGCTATGCTAAGAGTAGGCACAAACCTCCCCAAGAGAAACCAAGGAGTATTCCAATCACAGCCCTGAATGCAGGGCCCAGCTGGCTGCCCCCATTCAGCCATCCTCCCGTTGCCAACCCCCCAATACCCAGAGCTGCACCCTCTTGCCGTCTCCACTGCCCCTCAAAGCTCCAAACAGTCTGGGCCTGGTCCCTGGGCTCTGGGCTAGGTAGATAGGCCAGCATCCACACCACTTCACTCAAGAAAGTCTGGGTACTTGGGAGAGCCCTTGATGGCCTCGGAGGAGGCAAACCTTGCTGTGTCCACAGCACCAGTGTTCCAGCCCTCCTACCAATTGGCACAGCCTTGGCTAGTTCCTGGCCTCAGTACCCCAATCTCTAAAGAAAGTACCGAGAGAACCCCTCTCATAGAAAGGAATGAAGGAGAAAAGAGCTTAGGCAGCACCTGTCTCATGGTCACTGCCCATGCATTTGCTCTCAGTATTCACGTTTCATCCTGCAGCAAACCAGAATCGAGCCCCACCCGAGTCTTTGCTTGAAGCAGCTACCACGATGAACATTTGCTGCTACATTGCCACCTTAGATTCTGCCCACAATCTGGTGCAACAAGACAAGAAGTATCCTCACCATGGGAAAGGTAAGAAAGCTAACACTATCCACCCACTCCGCCCCAGGTTATCACTCACCAGAGCCTCTGCAGGGCCTGCCCCACACCAGGAAGAGTACTAGACCCTGCTCTGCCTTGAAAAACCTCATTCTCTAACACAAGAGAAATAGGTTGTTTTTAAGTCAGAGACCACATGCAGCTGGTTAATCAGAGCTACCTGGAGCACGGTGTTGAGGATTCCAAGGTTGCCTGTCAATTCAGATTAAAAGTGCTCTGTGGTGGATTATTGGTGCGTCCTGGGCACAGGAGTAGTCAGTCTATAGTAGTGGGTCAGAAACAGGCGGTGGTTTACAATGGATTCAGAATCAGATCCCAGATCCTTACCTCAATGTAGTGATCACAGGCATGTACCAACACAGTGTCTAGAAATTATTTGTAACATTTTTAATTCCTATTTTAAGGAAAATGTTACCATTTGCTATGGACTAAATTGGTTTCTCCCAACCTTCATATGTTGAAGCTATAACCCTGTATTTGACTGTATTTGGGCTTATAAGGAGGTAATTTAGGTTAAATGAGGTCACTAGAATGGTGCCTTGGTCTGATAGGATTTGTGCCCTTATAAGAAGAGACATCAAAGGGCTCTTCCCTCTCTCTCCCTCTCTCTCCCTCTTTTTCTCCCTCTCTCATTCCCTTCTTCTCTCCCTGTCTTCTGCTCTCTCTCCTGCTATGTGAGTACATAGTAAGAAGGCCACCATCTGCAAGCCAGGAGACACACCTCCCAGAACCCCACTGTGCTAGCACCCTGATCTCAGACTTTGCTACTGCAGAACAGTTAGAAAATAAACATCTGTGGTTTAAGACACCCAGTCTACGGTTTTTGGTTAGCCTAAGTAGAGTAGATGGGCATATATTACTAGGCAGTCAGAACCAGGAAGTGAATGCCCTGTGTCCCCAGCTCTGCTGCTACTGCTCATTGTAATGTCCGTGCAAATATAAGCAGTCACTCGGTTCTGGTACCCAGGGGAAGTCCCAGCCTCCTGCCACCCCATGCCTCTTCCTCCTGCCCATGACCTTTCTCAGCAGATGGACAACTTTATTCTTGAGAATCTACGAGGAGGTAAGAGATGCTCAAAGGCTTCAGAATAGCCTCCAATTCATCTCTTCATTCTCAGAAAAGCCCTTGGGCTCTCAGACCCAGGCCCATCTCCCACCCCTCGTGTCCAGTCCACAGAGGAGCCTGAAGGCACCCACCTCTGTCCCACCTTGGAGGGACGGAACTCCTGGCCTCCTGGGTGGGTGCACAGGTTAGGGGCGCCGATGGGGGCCAGGCCCGTGTGAGCCCCTGGTGCGTCGCTGACTGTGAGCAGCAGCAGTCAGCGAGGAAGGGTGACTAAAGCCAGCTCGGTGACTGCTGCCGTGTGCCCCTGGGCCCCTGTCTACTGCACCTTTCAGGGGCTCATTCCCTGTCTGGGATGGGGCCAGAGCTGCTGGGTACAGAGGACATGAAAGGCACACACATAGGACTGCGCCAGTGCAGATGGGCACTCCACAGTGTTAGCTGCTGTTGTAGCTGTCATGTTGCTCCCGTATCGGCGCTTTTCACGTGTGGCCTCACCGAAGGGTCCTGCGACCTGTCACCAAATGCAAGTCTGTGTGCCCCATGCACAGTGAGGCCAAATAAACTGAAATGTGGGGGTTTGAAGCAAAGAGTACAGGTGGCTTGTGCTGAATTCCCAATGGTTTCAGGGAGAAGGTTTTATAGGCAACATTTGGGGTGAGGCTGCAGGGTATGTGACTTTCTTCTGATCAGTTGGTGGTAAGATGATAAGGTGGTGCGTCCACGAATCTCAATTATGGTAGATTGAGATTTCTGGCTGAAATCTGGGGTCTTGGCATACAGTTCCATCTTCCACCCGGGTAAGAGTCTTAGTTCCTGCAGAAGAACTCAAAGATATTGGTATGAGTGTCTCCTGAGGGGGAGCCAAGACACTACTCCAAGGCTGCACTATTGCTTCTTGGCTGTTCCTCTTTTGTTTCTGCATCCCCTCCTTTCCCTGATTAGCAACTGTTTGAACCTGCCTATTGGTACTCAGGGAAGGTCTAGGAGGTTGAAGCCTTTTTCCTACAAACAAGAAACAGGGAACATAGAAAGCGTTTGTACCCAGAAGGACCCCACAGCATCTGCCTCAGTTTCAAACTCTGTGAAGTGATATCATTAACCCAGGACGTGAGGAAACTGGGGCTCCAGGAAGCCAAGGCCATCAGGCAATCTGAGAACCAGACATAAACCCCTATTTCCAGAGCCCAGTGGGCAGTGATCCCAGATGGTGCAGGGTGGGGGGGACAGAAGTGGAGCACTAGCCCCAGGACCCACCCCCCCCCCGGTACCTTGACAGTGGGTGCGTGCTCCCCCGGGGCCCAGGAAAGGGAACGGGGCCAGGGCCAAACAGGAGCAAAGCAGGGATGCAGTGACGAGTAGGAGCCAGGGAGGTTCCCTTGCAGGGAATCTGGGCACCTGGCTGAGGAGGGTGCTGGGTTCAGGCCCAGCCCTCATCACTCACACGGAAGCTCCAGGCAGTAGCACAGGGAAAGGAGAGAGGAGAGACCGTCTTGGTTACCAGGCTTTTTTCACATTCTCCTCAACAAAGTTACCACACAGCCCTCCAATCAGAAACATAGCTGTTGGCTTCAAGACTGGACTCGGCCCCCCCAGGGGCTTCTGCCCTCTTCTGTGAACACTGACCACCAGCCTTCCAGGCCTTTCTGGAGAAGGGAGAGCCAGACCTCCCCAAGCAGCTGATGCCATGGTTCATGGGTGATCAGCAGCTAACGCCATGTTCGTGGATAAAGAGAGCCGGGAAGAGCCCTGGCCTCCACCCCAAGGGACGTGTGGCCATCATTTCTATCTCCACACTCCCTAGAGCTTCAGCTGCCCAGGGCTCTTCCCTCCCCAACCCAATCTCAGGCCTCAGATCATTGTCTGACCAGTCTGTGAACCATACATGAAGCACCATTTTGAACATAAAGTATAACATGTATATGCAAATTCTGAGAGTTCAAAGCAATTCCTCCTTTGAGGATTTTCTCATCCATTGTCTGCCTTTTCAATAGCCCTGTAAGGTGGTTTGGAGAAAGTACCATTCTATCCATTTTGCAGGTGGGAAAATGAAGTCTCCATGTATGAGTCAGGGTTATTACGGCTGACTGCTATAATAACCAGAAAGTCTTGCTTAATACAAAAAAAAAAAAAAAATCCCTTATTTCTTATTCATTCAAACCCAGTGCAAGTGCTCTGCTCTAAGGCCAGATCCAGCCATTTTGGGAGGACACTGTCTTTGGGGGGTCTTTGGGGTCCTCCTCAGGAACCCCTGCAACCTGCTGGTCAATCCACACAGGATATGGTTCTTCAGGCCTGAAGGCTGGCATGCCCCTGGCTTCAGCCCAAGTCCCATTGACCAAGTCATAATCATATGACCCCAGCTTTACTGCCAGAGAGGCTGAAAGGTATAGTCCAAGTGTGCCCAAGAAGAGGAACTGGGGCTGGGGCATCAAGCCGAGGTCCTGCCAGTCCCAGGTTAGATGCCTGGGCCCTGGCTCCCCTCACCCCACCACCCATCCTCCCATAGGAGTTCCCCACACATGTCCTCTCTGAGTCTACTTCTGGGACACAGGCTGAACCAAGACTGTTCAGACTGAACCCCCACAAGTGGCTGCAGCTACAGGATTTGTGATCAATTAAGAACCAGAGAAGAATAAAGAGACAGGAAGACATTTCCATTCACCTAAGAGGAAATTGCAAGAAGGGAGATTAAAACCACATTTGAATTACAGAAAAAATAATTGGCAAAGTTCCTGGAATCCAAGTGCATTCCTGTAATGAGTAGAATTCGCCTCTCCTCCACTGCTAAGCTGTGAGCTTCCGATTTCAGGAGGCCCGACTTAATCACAGTCTAGTTGGATATTAAAGTTGCAGCTACTCAAGTTCATCAACAGTTGCCTAATTACAAGGCCTCAGGAGGGGGGTCTATAATCAGTTTTTAAAAGAATATCTCTTACATGTAGCACCTTCCACAAGTGGCCCCTAGAATCTTTCCAAACGTGAATTAATGTTCCTTTGGGAGATTCCAGGCATGTGAACTTTGCTGTGCGTGCGTGCCCCATCATGTCTGACTCTTTTGCAACCTCATGGACTGTTGCCCGCCAGGCTCTTCTGTCCATGGAATTTTCCAGGCAAGAATACTGGAGTGGTTGCCGTTTCCTGTGAACTTTGGTGATGGACAAAATTTGGAGTCTCTGTCAGCAAAATAGGTGTGACTCAGATACGGAAGTATGCAGACACTGGTTCGAGGTCCAAACCACGAAAGGGAAGGTACAAAGTAAACATGTCAAGGGTAGAGAGGAGTTTGTCTTCCAGGTCTGGTGGGGAGGGTGTCAGGGGACCCAGAAGCCTATCTCAGTTCTGGCCAGCTTTCATTTCCAGAACACTGTGTTCATGCAAAGAAGGGTCTCAAAACGAGTCAGTGGTCAGCCCTCAGGTCAGGGGGTCTGCAGAGCAGAGGTAAGACATTTGGATGCAGGGAAGTGGGCTGAGGAGGCCCCGGTCATGGCGTCTCAGCACCAGCTGAAGTGCTAGGTGTTTGGGGGGAGGATCTAGTGATGTAGGAGGAGGTGTTGATGCTGCCAGGCAGGGAGGAGTGGGGTGACATCCCCTCTGCCGCAGAAGGGAGGAGTCACTTGGACAGGTCACAGTAACAATTGGGGAAGAAACTCCCCAGGGAATGGAGAAGCATCCGCAAAGAGCCCCTGACTGCTCCAAGAACTGCAGGAGTTTCATGGCGACTGACAGGTAGTGAGTGTTGGAGGCCCGGGAGAGGCTGGCACAGGGTAGGGAGTCAGGACCTCCTAGCCAAGCCTGGGGTCTGGGCTTCCCCTGACCGGGAGGGAGTCCAAGACTGGCCCTCCTCCCACAGTGCCCCCACAACATACAGCGCATCCTCTGGCCCATGAACAGGACCTGTAGCCCTGGCACCTGTTGCATCCTGTCTCACCCAAGACAGCCTCTGACACAGTACCCAGGTCTGACTGCCAAAACTCTGCAAAATCAACACCTCTACTCCACACCAGAAAGCGTGCCTCCAGCTCTCACCAGCTGCTCCTCTGCTAGGGCAAAGTAGCTGTGGGGGAAATCTCAGCCACCTGCCTCAGCCAAGCAGTGAGTGGGGAGTCTTCTACCCGCCCCAAGACTGACTCTCCTCCCCCAGCCTCCATGCACATCCTTACCTCCTTGCAGGCCCTCCAAGACAACCCCACTTTCCTTCCAGGGACTTTCCCTGGGCAGGATTCTCCCTCAACCTTGCCTGATCCACACAGGATGCTCATCCGTCTGTCTCACTGCCGGCCCTGCAGAAATGTGGGTTTGTTCCCAGCACTGCACAGCAGAGGGATGGTGCCCAGCAGATGCTGGAAGGATCATATGAACCAGGGAGTTGGTGAAGAGCCAGGAGCTTGGCAAAAATACCTTCTTCCTGATGCAGAAATCTCGTCACCAAAATATTGTTCTTCCTTCACTTTTCAAACAATTTTAAGCTATTGTCAATCTGCGACCCATGGTTTATTTCTAGCCATGGGACAGGCAAAATTTGTGTTATCTACTGCTATGTAACAGATCACACAAAAACCAGCATCTTAAATCAGAATACATTTATTATCCCACAGTTTCTATGGGCCAGAATCTGGACTTGGCTTGGCCTCTGATGAGGGGGTCTCTCATGTGCCCACAGTCAGGCTGTCAACGAGGGCTGCCGTCTCATCCGAAGGCTTGGCTGGGGGCTCTGTTTTCAAGCTCTCTCACAGTTTTTTGACACAGCTGGTCCCTTGCCACATGGGCTTCTCCATGGGACTGCTTCATGGCATGACAGCCCATATCCCTGGGATGAATGACCCAGCAGAGAGCAAGAGAAGGCACCCAAGACAGAGACTTTTGTGATCTGATCTCAGAAGTAACATCCCATCACTTCTGCTGTGTCTTATTCATGAAGTGAACCAAGTGAGCCAAGAAGACTTCCCCGGTGTCCAGCAGTAAGGAAGCCACCTGCTGAAGCAGGGGACATGGGTTCGGCCCCTGGTCCAGGAAGGTTCCGCATGGCACAGGGCAACGAAGCTCGTGCAACTAGAGAAAACCGGCAAGCAGCAATGAAGACTCAGCACAGCCAAAAATAAATAGATTAAGATTTTTCACAAATTTAAAGAAGTGAGCCAAAAAATTCAACCCACATACAAGAGGAGATTCCATAAGGGCACAGATCCCAGGAGGAAGGAATCCATGGGGCCGTCTCCGAGGCTGCCCACCACATTCTCACCCCTGCGGCAGATCTCAGCTTCCGACAGCAGCATCTCCCATCCCAATGTGCTCCTCTAGATCTTACTGTTCACGCCAAGAGGTGGAGTCCATGTCCTCTCTCCTGCCACCTGAGTGAAGCCTTGAGACTTTCAATCCATATCAAGTGACAGAAGTGAAAGCATGTGACTTCTAAGGCTTCTACCCTGTTTTCTGGGCTTCCCTGGTAGCTCAGACGGTAAAGCCTACAATGTGGGAGACCTGGGCTCGATCCCTGGATCAGAAGGATACCCTGGAAAAGGAAATGGCAACCCACTCCAGTATTCATGCCCGGATAATCCCACGGACCAAGGAGCCTGGGGGGTTACAGTCCATGCAGTCACAAGGAGTCGGACACGACTGAGCGACTTCAGCTCAGCTCACCCTGTTTTCTAGAAACACTCACTTTTGGAAACAAGCTGCCCTGCTTTAAAGAAGCCCGAGGAGCCCGTGGACAGGCATCAAGACCCCAGGTCCACAGTCCAAGACGAGCTCCCAGCTGATAGCCAGCACCTATGTGCCATGCGTGTATACCGTCTTGGACAAGACCCCTCAGCTTGTGCCATGAGCAGTCCGAATTGAAAATTCATGAACAAGACAGATTATTGTTATTCTTACACTACTTAATCTTAGGGTGACTTGTTGTGCAGTGATAGATAACCAATACAGTTCCCAAACGTCCCTTCCCAGTGGAGGGGTGAACCTGAGACCCCCAGGCCAAAGCTGGCAGGAAGAACTCATGGACAAAGCCAGGGAACAGTGGCCATGTGGAGTCCCACAGGTACCAGGCTGAGTCCAAGAAGAGTACGGGTGAGCCACCACCCAGAGTCTGGGAACCCCAGAACAAGTGGGGCAGGCTCACACAGGCAGAGTCTGGAGCCCTGTGGAGGGCCAGACAGCAGACCGGCCACTGTGCAAACTCGGAACAGCTCCCTTAAACACGTGTCCCTGGCCAGGAATGCGAGGTCGATGTCAGTCACAGTCAGCCGTTCCCAGACCCTCCAGCAGGGATGGGGACATCAGAGTTCCCACACCAGGGTGCTGTCAGGAACGGCTGTGCTGGAGAGCAGCCCCATGAAGCTGGGGCTGGGCCAGTGAGACTCCACTCTCTGGCTGACCTGAGGGAGGAGGAGGAGGAGGGCTTGGGAGCAGCATTCAAGCCCAGGCGCTAACCTCGCCAGGCACAGAGGATGGATATCATGGAATCCTGCAGGTCCCCGGCCCTCTTCATCCAAGTCTCCAGCCCCCACTTATCCATAGGTGGATGAGGAAGCCAAGATCACATTTCAGGAAAACTCTTGCACAAGAAGACCTTTTTATATTTTTATTTTTTTAGGCCATGCCATGTAGCATGCAGGATCTTCATTCTCCAACTAGGGATCAAACCTGCACCCTCTACCTCGGGAGTGCAGAGTCTTAACCACTGGACCACCAGGGAAGTCCCTACAAGAGAACGCCTTCTGACCAAGAGCAGGTGTCTTCAGTCCTAACCCCCCGTCTTGCCTCAGTATACACCCTACAGAGACTTCGCAGATGAAAGTGGCAAGCCTTGAGAGAAAAAAATGCGTGTGTGTGTTTGTCAATGGCTCAGTCATGTCCAACTCTTTGTGACCCCAGGGACTGTAGCCCACCAGGCTCCTCTGTCCACGGGGATTCTCCAGGCAAGAATACTGGAGTGGGTTGCCATGCCCTCCTCCAAGGGAAACTCCCCAGCCCAGGGATCAAACCTGTCCCTCTTACATCTCCTGCACTGGCAGGTGGGTTCTTTACCCACTAAGCCACAAGGGGAGCCCAAGAAAAAGGCATAATGTGTTAAAGGATAGTTAAAGAAAAAGCTGCTGTTCTCACACACCAAACTCTGGTAGAGGGATCAGCAGGGTGGACAGGTAAGCAGCTGAAGAAAGAGAACCCCCTCCTCCATAGCAAGAAGTAGGGGCCCCAGACAATATCCAGCACCCAGATGCCCAAGGGAACTGGTGAGCTAGCAGTGTTTTCTTTCAAAAGTGACCCTTTCTGTGATAATATCAGAGAGCCAGATGTCCAGCTTTGTCAGTGACATCACACACACACACACACACACACACACACACACATCATCTTTGCACAAGAGTAATCATAACCAAAATATAAGAATAAGATAAAATTGCACTTTTTAAAAATGTTTACATTAAACATCTCAGTGTGACATCTCATGTAAACCTCTTTCTAAAACAATGATATTTTGGTGCCTGAAATGTGATAACATTTCCCATGGCCTTTTTCTAGTACCCCATGCCCTGGGGCCAGGTCCAGGCCACCATTCCAGCACTGGAGAGATGGGTGAACAGGCCTGCACCTGAGCAGAAGCTGCTGGATGATGTGGGAAGCCCTGGCTGGGCACGTTCCATTAGGCAACAGTGTGGAATGGCCACTCCCCCTTGCCCCGACCCTTGGGGTGGGACTAATCAGGAGCCCGGAGCTAAGGCTTGCACAGCTCTTGACTTCCAGGCTGAGAGGGGCCTGGAAAGGAAGCAGACATGCTTGGAATTCCAAAAATGCACCCCGTCTCAGGCCTCTGCCTGCTCCCCAGGCCTCTTGGGACTGGGGCCTGGAATATGCCCAATCACCAGTCCTCCCAGAGACAGGGTGGAATTAGTGCCCACCCCCCACCCCCACTGAGTTCAGGGTTTCCCGCGCAGACCCCCAGAGCTGCCTGCGTGCACAGGGCCAGCCCCAAAGATGAGTGCTGGCCCTGTCAGCCCTATAATGCAGTCCTCAGTGACCCCTTCCACACTGAAATGTTCATGAGGGGCCAAAGAGCAGACATAAACCGGGAGGGTGGAAGCCCCAGTCAGGCGCCTCCTCCTGACACCTGGCAAACTGTTTTCCCTCAGGATCTTTGACTTCAGTTCATGCAGAATATCCTTCCTGACATTGGCCCTGAGAAGTTAGGGGCCAGTGGAAAGAGAGGGCACACTCACTAAAAGATACACATCACTGATGAGCTCCCAGAAACTGGTCTGACATTGGGGGCATTCTTAGAGGAGCCCACTTTGAAGAAAAGATTATGTCCCTTAGACCAGGCTAGACAACCTCCAGCAAGCAGGTGTGGGCTCACAACAGTAGATGGGGTGGCAGGCAGGTACAGCAGAGAGCACACAGCAGACGGGGACATCAGATGGAGGACAGCAGACGGGGACAGCAGACGGGGACAGCAGACGGGGGCAGCAGGCGGGGACAGCAGACGGGGACATCAGGCGGGGGACAGCAGGCAGGGACAGCAGACGGGGACATCAGGCGGGGGACAGCAGGCGGGGACAGCAGACGAGGACAGCAGACGGGGACAGGAGACGGGGACAGCAGGCGGGGGACAGCAGATGGGGACAGCAGACGGGGACATCAGATGGGACAGCAGACGGGGACAGCAGACGGGGGCAGCAGACGGGGACAGCAGACAGGGGACAGCAGACGGGGGACAGCAGACGGGACAGCAGACGGGGACAGCAGACAGGGACATGAGACGGGGGACAGCAGACGGGGCACATCAGACGGGGGACAGGAGGTGGGGGACAGCAGATGGGGACAGCAGACAGGGGACAGCAGACAGGGGACAGCAGACGGGGGACAGCAGACGGGGACAGCAGACGGGACAGCAGACAGGGACATGAGACGGGGGACAGCAGACGGGGCACATCAGACGGGGGACAGGAGGTGGGGGACAGCAGACGGGGACAGCATATGGGGGACAGGAGGTGGGGGGTAGTAGGTTGGGGACAGCAGATGGGGGACAGCAGACAGGGGACAGCAGATGGGGACAGCAGGTTGGGGACGGCAGGTGGGGGACAGCAGATGGGGGACAGCAGACGGAGTGCAGACAGGAGATGGCTGACAGGACAATAACCTTCTTTCTAGCACCCCCGCCTGCACTAGAGACTCTCCGTACATTCTTCATGTGTGCATGAAAGTGTAGGAGGGGAAGTTCTTGCACTGAGCTGACCTATGATGTCAGTGGTGTGAGTGCAAATAACATTTATTTCTCCTCCAATCACTACTTTCAGACATGTGTCGAGCCTCCCTTTGGGCACATCCTAGTACCAAAAAATCCAATCTGCAAGAAATGTGTCCATGTGTCTGATCTCATTAAAACTCATCCTGCTAGCCATGCTTCCCTCACCCAGGCTGGTTGGAAGATTAGAGCTGAAGGAAAGGACCTCCCTGGCAAGGTGTCACCTCCCCTTCTGAGGAGGTGCCCAGACCAGGTGCCTTGCTGGGGTGTGTGGGCACGTGTCAGGGGAGTGGTCCTACAGGCCCCTACTCACTTGTGCCCCACCTGCTCCTGCGGTCTCCCACCCAGAGCCCAGCATTTCTGGCGGGAGTTCACTGCAGGGCTCAAAGCCGCCATGTCTGGTGGGGCAGAGACTCACAAGAAGGGTAAACTCCAGGGGCTGGTCCCTCATCAGTCCTCTCCCTATTCAGCAAACCTCAGGCCTGAGCACGGCATCAGCCTGCTCAGCCAAGGCCTGGCAGGCCCATTTTCCACATGCAGGGCCCTCTTAAGTTCCAGGAAGGACCGTCTTTCTCTCCCAGGGCTCTTCTCATGGGCAGCTCCAATTCCTGTTATGGGTGGCAGTGTCCTCACACTGCGGAGTGGGATGGGAAGGGTGGTGCCATCTTTCTCTTGCATCTTTTTATAAGGGCACTAATCCTGTTTGTGAGGGCTCCACCCTTACTCCTTAATCATCTCCCAAGGGCTCCACCTCCTATTGTCATCACATTGAAGGTTATGAATTTGGGGAAACACAAATATTCAATTCATAAAAGAGACAGATATTCATGATACTGTAAAATTTATGATGCTCTCTGGGAACCCCTGGACTGACCTTTCCAGGGGAGTTGAAATGTCAAATTATTTTCATAATAATACTAAGACATTATTTGCCTTTTTCACTGTCATTCTCTCACAAATGCATCCAGGAGTTTTTCAGAGCCTGATGACGTGTGAAGCATCCCCGCTCTGATGCCTAGTGAGATGTATACGGTGTATTTCTATGTTTTACAGATTTCCCAGTTTTGAATTATGAGATGGTGAATGCAGGTAGATATAACTGTGTTGCTGATAAGTGGTAAACACCCAGGTATCCAAACAATAAAGCCCTGATATGTAGCATTAGCCATTGCCATATTGTAAATATTCTCACCATGGCCCATTTTAAGCCACCAAAGTAATGTCACTGAACAGAGTCAGGAAAAGAGATGACAACCACCAGCCAGCTGGTCAGAGACAGCTCCATTACAGCACAGTCCTGGGAAAAAACATAATAAACAGGAGCTCTTTAGGGTCTTCAACAATTTTTAAGAGTGTAAAGGGGTCCTGAGATCAAAAAGTTTGAGAACCACCACTCTACGTCACCCTGACCAAAAGATGCACAAAGGACAGCCCTGGACACAGTCAGAACACAGGAAATTAGGGACCTGGTCCCCTGACATTCTAGCCGGCCAGAGGAGTGCTGGGTGGAGACTCAAGCAAGGGGGACTCCACTAGAGGGTCAGAGAAAGTGCAGCAGGAGGACTGAGGGGGAAGTGACCCCAGGTCTGGAAAAGCAGGAGGAGCAGGCCCTTGGCCAGGGGCCGGAGCAGCTGGAAAGCCTGGGCTCAACTGTCAGGGGACCTGGCACCTCCAGAATTCTGCTGTGATCAGCCTGTTGGCCCAGCCGCCCTGGTCTGCTCTGAGCCACTGTCCTCCACAGGACTCCTCAAATGGAGCAGCAAGAGGCTGGCAGCTTGAAGAATGATTTAAATGGAGACCTCTCTGGAAGGCAACGAACTAAGCCAGATAGGCTAGACATGAGCTTAGGCGCTAACCCTGAGACCAACCAGTAGAAGCAGGAGCTGCCCAGCTGAAGCCCAGTGGGCCCATGACCGGCCTGACCTGGTCAGCTCAACATGCTTTTACCCAGCTCCCCCACCAGCCCAGCTCTGCTCAAGGAACTAGGAACCCCACGAAGAATAAGGCTGCCCTGCCCTCCCTGGTGGGGGACAGACAGGGAAAACTTGGGGGTGGAAGGGCCACAGGATACAGGCAGCGGAAGGTTCAGGGGAGGCTTCAGCCAGCGCACTGGTCAGTAAGGGGAGGAGGACCAGGTGCCAGGCCATGAAAGTGAAAGTGAAAGTCGCTTAGTTATATCCGACTCTTTGAGACCCCATGGACTATACAGTCCATGGAATTCTCTAGGCCAGAATACTGGAGTGGGTAGCCTTTCCCTTCTCCAGGGGATCTTCCCAACCCAGGGATCAAACCCAGGTCTCCAGCATTGCAGGCAGATTCTTTACCAGCTGAGCAATAAGGGAAGCCCAAGAATACTGGAGTGGGTAGCCATCCCTTCTCCAGGGGATCTTCCCAACCCAGGAATCGAACTGGGGTCTCCTGCATTGCACGCAGATTCTTTACCAACTGAGCTATGAGGGAAGCCCCAGGCCATGAAAGAACCCTGCCTCCCAGTCCCAGCGCCGGTTCATACCCCAGGGCACTTGTCCTTCCTCATGGACACCAGGTGTTAACACCTGGGAGGCAGGGTCTCGGGGCCCCCAGAGCACAGACAGTACTGAGGATGGAAGCCTGTGCGGGAAACAATGGCCACAGAGTAAAGTCCCTTTTGATCATCCAGCTGGGAACTCCAGACTGCCAGGTCTCCTGGGTCCCACAGGGCCGGATGAGCCGGTCCATTTCATGCACATGCTCTGCCCAGAAAATGCCCCATCCCCCACTTCTAGGATGGAAGATCCCAGACTCCAGATCCCTCTCCCCTACCATCCTCCCCTCCCCCCAGCTCGGGTGCCCCAAGTGAATGTCAGTAAATGCCCTTTTGGCCCAAGCTCTGTGAAGGTGGTTTGGTTTTAGTGACCAATAATTAAAAATCAGATTTTCATTTGCAGAAGCACAGTCAGCAATGGGGAAATGAGGAATCAGATCATTGAACAGGAGGAATTAGCAGGGCTCAGGGCTAAGCATGGATGAACAAACAGCACATGTTTGCCATAGCATCACTTCATCTTTGTCATCACTTCCCCATCTACTGACTTTAAAATGTGTCAAGTGCCTTTTACACAAACCATCCCATTTAGTTTTCCCAATCTCCACAAGATAAGCAGGACTCACACCCCATTTGTTTTTGTTTAGTCGATAAGTTGTGTCTGACTCTTTGTCACCCCATGGACTAACAGCACGCCAGGCTCCCCTGTCCTTCACTCTCTCATTTGCTCAAATTCATGTCCACTGACTCAGTGATACTATCTAACCATCTCATCCTCTGCCGCCCCCTTCTTTTGCCTTCAGTCTTTCCCAGGTTCAGATATATATAATAAATACATATAAGTTTGAAAACAAAGTAAAACAAATGTGCCCAAAGTCACCAGCTGGTATAGTGGGGCCAGGATTCACCCCAGGCCTACCTGACCCCAGAGCCCTCAGCCACCAAGATTTGCAGATCAAGTGTGATAACCTGTAGCTTCAGACACACAACCAGAAACAACACTAATGCACCTCTGAAAAAGCTGAAGAGGGGGAAAACAGAATGGGATTTCCATTGCATTCCATCTCCATCAAGTAAATACTTGATGTACATGCAAAACCGTAGAGGCTTGCCTCATTCACAGTGATCCTTCCGCATTGTCCCAGAGCTGCAGGACAGCTGGGGCTGTCAGAGGGCTGGTCAGACCCCTGTCTGGTGGAGGCAGAGGTGAGGGTCCACTGGGCAGCGGAACGGAGTGAACACAGCGGGACCTACACCTCAGCTCACCCGCAGCTCCAGGAGGTAAAGCATGTGACAGAGCCGGGTCCAAACAGCACATTTCACCCACTGGGCCCCCGTGATGGGTTCAGGTATGAGCAGGTGACCCAAGTTCACCTGATTAGAAGGAGTAGCACATAGACAGGAATTCTAAGACACAGGGCTTACTCTAGTTCTAGATCCTGTAACTGTGCAGGAGTGAGGCCTGGAATTGAAACAGACATCTGCTACTGTGACGGAAATCAATCTGAGAGCAGACTGGCCATAGAATTGAGTACAGAGGAGAATCACAGAGAAATGAAGACAGAGATCTTGAATTTTACTTATAGGAGACAATGGGGCAGGGACCTCTGGGTGCCCGCAAAAATATTCATTCCTTCCTCTATTTCTCTTAGAAACAGAAATGTGATTTTCTACAGCAATGTGCCCAAAAGAAAATTTACATCCCATCCTCCCTTGCACCAGAGGAGACCATGTAACCAATCCTGTCCAATGGTACATTGGTAGAAGTTCTCGAACAGGACTTCCAGAAAAGTTTCTTTCAAAAGGAAGCCCTTCCAATCAATAGTGTTCTGAAGGTTCTAGGCCAGGCAACTAAGCAAGAAAATGAAATGCAAGGTATCCAAATTGGAAAGGAAGAAGTAAAACTATCTACTTACAAATCACATGATCTTGTACATACCCTAAGGAATACATGCTAAAACAAACAAACAAAAAACTCTTTGAGCTAATTGAGGAAATTTGCAGGATACAAAATAAATATACCTAAGTCAGTTGTATTTCTATATACTAACAACGAATAACTCAAAAATGAAAATAAGAAAACAATTCTATTGACAATAGCAGCAAAAATAAAACACTTAGAAATTAATTTAACAAAAATGTAAGAATTGTACATTGAGAATTACAAAACATTGTAGACAAATTAGAGCTAGGCAAATAGAGAGACACTTGGCATTCATGGATTAGAAGACTTAATATCCCCAAATTGCTCTACAGAATTCAATACAATCCTTACCAAAATTCCAACTCTCTTTTTCACAGAAATGGACAAGTAGATTCTAAAATTCACATGGAAATGCAAGGGACTTAGAATATCCAAAGCAATCCTGAAAAAAAGGACAAATTTGGATAACATACAATTTCCAATTTCAAAACTTACCACAAAGCTACAGTAATCAGGACTGCATGGTATGGACATAAGGCTCTACAGAGAGAGATAGATCAATATAATAGAATTGAGATTTCAGAAATAAACTCACGCAGATATGATCAATGGAGTTTCAACAAGGTTGCCAAGACAGTTCAACAAATGATACTTGAACAATAGAATATCCACATGGAAAGTGAACTAACATGGACCCTGGCATGTATGCATGCTGAGTTGCTTTAGTCATGTCCAACTTTTTGCCACCCTTTGGACTGTAGCCCGCCAGACTCTCCTGTCCATGGGATCCTCCAGGCAAGAATACTGGAGTATGTTGCCATGCCCTCCTCCAGGAGATCTTCCCAACCCAAGAATCAAACCCATGGCTTCTGCACTGCAAGCAGATTCTTTATCACTGAGCCATGGGGAAGACCCAATATGGACACTCAGCTCACAGCACATACAAAAATTTACTCAAAGTGTATCAAAATCCTAAATATTAGGGTTAAAATTATAAAAATCTTAGAAATAAACAGGAGTAAATCTTCATGATCTTAGGCAAGAGTTTCTTAGGTATGACACCCAAAGCATGTGACCAAAATTAGAAATAGGTTAACTGGATTTCATCAAAGTTAAAGCTTCTGTATATCAAAGGGCACTATCGAGAGAATGAAAAGAAAACCCACAAAATAGGGAAAATATTTTAATTCATATAACAGGTAAGAGTTTATATTCAGAATATTTTTTTTAAAAAAACTAATTTTAAAATGGGTAAATGATTTAAATAGATATTTCTCTGAAGAAGATATACAAATGGCCAGTAAGTGTACAAGACGATGACCAGCATCACTAGGCAAACCCAAATCACAGTGAAATACCAGTTCACGCCAACAAGGATGACTCCAATCAAACAGACAGAAAATAACAAGTATTGGTGAGGATGCGATGAAACTGCAGCCTGCGTGAACTGCTGATGGAAATGTGAAATGGTTCAGCCACTCTAAAAAACAGTCTGACAGTTCCTCAAAAAGCTAAACACGGGGTCACCATTTGACCCAGAAATTCCACTCATAGTATGTGCATATAAATAGAGAAATGAAAATTTGTCTACACAATCAGTTGTAGAAAAATGTTCACAGCAGCATTATTCATAATAGCTGAAAAGTGGAAATACACCAAATGTCCATCAATGATGAATGAATGAACAAAATGTGGCATATCTGTGCAGTGGAGTATTATTCAGCAAAAAAAGGAATGAAGTACTGATACGCACTATGACATGTATGAACCTTGAAAATCTGATGCTAAGTGAACGAAGCCAGACACAGAAGTCTTCCCAGAACAGGCAAATCCAAAGAAACAGAAAGCAAGTTCATCCTTGCCAGGGTCCGGAGGAAGAAAGGAACAGAGAGGACTGACTGCTAATTGATACAAGGTTTCTTTTGGGGGGGTAATGAAAATTTCTGCACTTAGCAGGGAAAATTGCACTTTTGTGAACATTCAAAAAATCCTCTGAATTGTATACTTTAAGATGGTGAATTTTATGGTATGTGAAATGCGTCTCGATTTTTTTTAAACAATCCTTATCATTTAAGCCAGTTTGAGGTAGATTTTCTCTGTTTCTTGTGAACAAAAGCAAATGCCTCTTCTCTGACATTCAGTGGGGCTCCCCTGTCTGCTCTCTGCATTATTACCCTGCAGGGAGGGCAGTCTTCTTCCTCTTGGAACGTGCATGGAGATGAGGCCTGGCTGTGACCGCCTGGGCCACTGGGACCAGGGATGACCTGAGAGAGCTATCCATAGGACCAGAGGTGTCCCTCAACTTCTGAGAAGGGACAAAGTCTCAGGCTCTGGCCCACGTATCCTGGGTTTTGCTGGCTCAGGGCTCTTGAGGAGCAGGGACCACAGAGCAACCTCCTCAGGTTGTCTCATGAGCCACCGTCCCTCCTTCTGCAAGTCGTTGGCCAGCCCAGGTGGTCAGATGCCTGTATGGTACCACAATGGCCTCCCTAGGCCAGAGCAGCCTGCATTGCTTCCATGAACAGGACAGAGGGGTGACAGGAGTCGTGACTAACCAACACCACGCATTCACCTCAGCCCCTTCCACAGTCGCCTCCTGAGGAAGGCCGTTCATTCTGCTGAGCACATGATATGGGGTGTCTGTGCATGTGTGTGTTTACACGTGCTGAGAGGTCTCTCTGAGGCAGGTGGTAACTCTAGCTTTGGAGTGGCCCAGCCTAAATCCCCCATAGCCAGGCTCAATGGTGGCAAGCTCTCAGGCCCCTGCCTACAACCTGGGAACATGTGGCCCGTGACCAGGGACACCCTGGGCAGCTTCCATCACAGGTGGGAAGTCACGTGGATTCGGATGAGAACAAGTGAGGCTCCCTGCCTCCTTGAGCTGATGTCCATTCCATCATCACACCACAGGTCAGCAATGCTGATGGGTGGCATGTCAGGACAGACCTGAAACTCTCTGCTCTCCAACTTCAGTCAAAGAAGCACTATTCATGGAGGGTTGCCCAGAAAACATACATTCCTTGGGCTCCTGGGGATCACATCCTTCAGAGAGCTGCAGGCCTGGCTGTGTGGTTTGGCCCATCAGCATTGTCTGCTAAGGGCCGTTAAGACAGGCCTAGGAGAATAGGATTCTGTTATTATGCTGTTGATTTGTTGAGGGTTTTCAATCTTTATTAAAGTATGCATTTACACAGAAAAAGGCACAGAAAAAAAGTGTGCAGTCAGTGAAGTAAACACCCGTGTAACAACCACCCAGAGAAGGAAAGAATACATTGCCAACTCCCCGGAATTCCCTGAGGCTTATGAGGTCTATTCATGTTACTGCATGCAGCCATAATTCATGTTTTTTGATAGCTTAAGTATTCCACTGTGAGAATGAACTATGAATTGACTATTGGATCTTTTTTCCACTGGGGGCTATTACAAAGAGTGCTGTCAGGAATGTTCTGGACATGCAGCCTGATATGCATATACATATACATTTTTGTTGGGTATATTCCTATAAATGGAATTGCTAAGTCATTGAAAATGGAGGCCTTCAATTATGTGAAAACAATAGAAATAGAAATAATGCCAAAGTATTTTCCAAAATAGTTGCACCCATTCACACTCCCATCAGCAGTGTGAGTTCCAGTTACTCTGCATTCTCACCAGGACTTGGTATTGTCAGTCTTTTCAGTATTAACTATTCTGGTGAGTGAAGGTGTTATATTAGCTAGCTACTGCCACATAAAAAAGTACTCTAAACCAGTGAGCATTTATGACCTCAAGGTTTCTCTGGGTCAGGGTGTCAGGAGTGGCTTATCTAGGTAGCTCTAGTTTAGAGTCTCTCAGAAGGTTGCAGTCAGAACATCAGCCAGGGCTGTGGTCATCAAAGGCTTGACTGGGCTGGAGGACCTGTGTCTAAGATGTCCATTCATGTCAGAGCAGGAGGCTTTGTTTCCCCATCACCTTTACCTCAGTGCTGGCTGACGGTCCTCAGGACATGGCATCAGGCTTCCCCAGCAAGTGATCTGAGAGAGAGGGGCAGAGAGAGGCTACAGTGTCTTTTATGATCTGGTGTTGAAAGCAATATACCACTGCTTCACCATATCCTATCATTAAAAGTGAGTCACCATAATGGATAAAAATATAAACAACAATATATATGTGTATCACTGAATCTCCTTGCTGTAACAGGAGAAGTTAAAATAACATTGTAAATCAACTAGACTTCAATAAAATTAAAATAAATAAATTTTTTAAATTAACTTTTATTGGCATATAGTCACTTTACAACATTGTGTTGGCTTCTGCTATAAGCACAGTGAATCAGTGGGACCTGGACGCACATCCACCCTTTCTTCAGACTTTCTCTCCTCTCGGGTCACACAGAGCACTGAGTAGACTCCTGTGGTGTACGGTGGGTTCTCAACAGTCATCTACTTCACACACATCGTTGTTGCTGTCCTGGGCTCAGTCGTGTCCAGCTGTTGGTGACCCCACAGGCTCCTCTGTCCATGGAATTTTCCAGGCAAGAATACTGGAGTGGGTTGCCATTTCCTACTCCAGGGAATCTTCCAGACCCAGGGATCGAACCCGTGTTTCCTGCACTGGCAGGCGGATTCTTTACCACTGAGCCATCTTGTTATCCATTTTATACATAGTAGTGTATTTTTTTTTTAAGTGAGTCACTTAGGTCCAGCCTACACTCAAGGTCAGAAGAATTAAGTTCTACCTATTGAAAAGAGGAGTATTCAAGAATTTGTGGGCAGATTTTAAAACCAACAGAGGCATTTCATTGTGGTTTTAACTTGCATTTCTCTGACTAAAAGAGGTTGAATACATTTTCATGTGCCTACTGGCCATATGGACTACCTCTTTTACAAAGAACCTATTCAAGTCCCTTTCCAAATTTCCTATTATGGTGTTCATGTTTTCTTACTGATTTGTAAGAGTTCTTTGTATATGCTGGATATGAGCCCCTGTCAGCTATACCCCACAATTGTGTAAACTGTGTTTTAAATCCATACAATCCACATGTTTATGATCCCTTACTGGTTCTGCTTCTCCGGTTGAGTCTGACTGACTCATCTAGATTATTTTGCCTTCCCCATTGACATGTAAACCCATATAGAGTTGATTTTTGTATTTATGATACAAGATGGGGGTCAAGGATTTTTTTCCTTGTTTGTTTGTTTTCCATTTAGATGCTCAATGACCAACACTGTTTATTTAAATAAACTTCCTCTCCTACTGCTTTGCTAGCTCTGTCACAAATCAAGAATACATATACTTACAGGTCTGTGTTTTCTAATCTGATCTGCTTTGACCAGCAAGAAGTTCAGTTTCAAATTTGCTGCCCACTTTTAATAATACATGAGACTTTATGACATGATTTCCAATACCAATTTACCACTGACTTCACCCTATAATTCAGTCTTTATTTTCCCTTCATACAGGTGCACAGTTAGATGCTTATTAAATCTTGGTTTCCTCCCTTTCCTCTGCTTAGGAAAACCAAAAGCCCAAGAACTGAGCTACAGGCTGGCTGGGTTTTGTGAGGGGCACAAAGGGTGAAAAGGGCCCATCAGCCCCACTGACACTGATGGCAGAGGGGCAGGTGTTGGAGTGAATGTCTGAGCAAGCAGAGGCCTAGCAGAGAAGCCCAGCACACAGACCTCGGCATGTGGGCCTGGGCAGGGACAGTCCCCAGCCTACAGGGACAGAGGGGCCAAGAGCGCGGGCCACTATATTTGTAAATGTAGTTTGTCAAAATTACAAACATCCTATGTAAACACTTCTTTGCCATCATGACAACATTGCTCTTAAGAAGGTGGGTAAGAGGATTTCCCCACTTGTACAGTGGATAGGAATTCATCCACCAACGAAGGGGACACAGGTTCAATCCCTGGTCTAGGAAAATCCCGCATGTCACAGAGCAACTAAGCCCGAGTAACACAGCTCCTGTGTGTGTGATCTACAGCCTGTGAGCAGCAACTGCCAAGTGTACGGAACACAGCCGCCGAGCCCATGCAACACACTACTGAAGCCTGTGTGCCTAGAGCTTGCTCTCTGCTGCAAAAGCCACCATGATGAGAAGCCCGGGTGGCACAA
This sequence comes from Cervus canadensis, assembly GCF_019320065.1. Taxonomy (NCBI): domain Eukaryota; kingdom Metazoa; phylum Chordata; class Mammalia; order Artiodactyla; family Cervidae; genus Cervus; species Cervus canadensis. Next base: position 73,508,083 of record NC_057400.1, read on the forward strand.
CAAAGAGCAGCCCCCACCCTCCCGCTGCCCCCTTCCCCCTCACCACAAGTAGAGAAAGCCTGCATGCAGCAACAAAGACTCAGTGTAAACAAAAATAAACAAATAATATTCTTAAAGCAAAAGTGGGTAAGAGCAACCCCCCACCTAACCCAGCATTGCTTCCCACCTTTCCTTTGTCCACATGACCATGGGATCCTCCCCACACAGCATTCTCTCTTCTTCACAAAATGATATCATCAGTGGCCTGTGGGCTCCCTCCTCCTTCTGGACCCACCACAGCAGCTGGGCTCACCGTGGGAGCTGCACACAGGCATTTGGAAAACTAGGGACAAGCCTGTTTCAGTTCATCATGATTTCTCCACTCTGTGAACAAGGATGGAACTCCAAAAATTATAAGGAATCTCCACATTACGTCCTGACACAGAGCAGGCTCCTCAGTAAAAGCAACACAGAGGGCAGTGTGTGGCCTGGCTGCTTTTTCTGCAACACTTGGGAGAAACAAAAATGCACACAATATTTGCTTAAACACGCAAAGAACATCTCTGGGATAAAACACAGAAATGTGTGATGTCGGTTCCAGTAGGGAGGAAGATAGTGTGGGAGGAACAAGACCAGAGCAACCCTTCACTGGAGCCTTCCACAGTCCCTGGCATTTGAGTCGATGAATACCTTGCCTGGTCACAAAACCAAAACAATTGTTTTAAGAAAGAAAGGAAAGAAGGAAAGGGGCACCGCAGGGTGCACCTCCCCGAGGTGAATCAGGACTGTGGGGCCTAGGAGTGGGGCTTGCCCACCCTGGAGGGAGGTTGTATCCCACCAGCCCACCAGCTCCACCAGCCCAGGCTGCCATACCTGCCAGCTTCTCCCTTGCAGATGCTGCTCTGGCTGGAGCCCCCATCAGAGGCTGCAGAAGCCAGGCCTGCCATCTTGCTCAGCCTCCCTGGTATTCCTCTGCCCTGCAGCTTCTGGCAAGACACCTCTTTTTCTTGGCACACTTTGTGAAAATGTGGTGGCCACAGGACTGCATCTGCAGACAATGGCTTGGACACAGTTCGAATTGGGAAAAGTCTCTCTTAATCCCTGCGCTTTCAATCCCCACTCCCTGCCAAAACCAAGCCAGGCACCAAGGGGTAGAGCAAGGAACAGGCTCTGGGGAAGGGCTCTGAGGCAACACCTGAGGCAGAGGTGGCAACTGGGAGTGAGCGCAGATGCTCAGAGAACAGAGCCCTGGAGAGGCAGGCCAGGATGGGGAGTCCACGGGCATATGTGTGAACAGACACACGCAAGAGGTCCGGGTGAGTGTGCATGTCAGTATGTGCACGTCTGGGTACATGCAGGTGTGCAAAACAGGCCCAGTACATGTCAGAGAAGCTGGGTCTTGCAACAGGACACGTATCTGGGGGCCCTCCATTAGGGCTGAAGCGAGTGGGACATGATCCACCTGTGGAGTCCAACACCTGCTTTACCACTTGCCTGCTGGATCTCTGGAAAATTCTGCTAGTTTTTTACTCTAGTTGCTTTATCTATAGTAAGGAGTAGTGATGAGGACTCAAGAAATAGTTTGTGTGAAGGGCCCCACATAATTGATGGCCGCTGACGTAGGACAAGGAGCACCTCTATCCCCCCGCCTCTTCAACAAGGCTGCTTCAGTCCACCTGGACCCCGCCTCACATCCCACACCAGAGGGCCGGGGGACCAGGAGGCCAATCCTCACATTGGAAGTGTGACACCTTCACCATGACACAGAGGCCAGAGGCAGCCCAGATACATGGCATGTTCATGTCGATATGTATTTGGGGGCAAAGGGAAACAGAAAACGTCAAGAGGCAGCAATCTGGTGGCCACAGCCTGGCCTTTGGGCCTTTTTTTAATGACTTTGACTCTAGAGTCCATTGATGGGCCTTTGTGGTCCTAAAAGCACACAGCCTTCCACCCAGGCCAGCCAAGGCCAGGGCTTCTAGTCCAGGGCCCAAGGCAGGGCCTGGTGTGGGGCAGGCAGAGAGGCACCAAGGTGAGGGGTCAGCAGCTCAAGTAATGCCCCCTGGATTTGCCCACACCTGCCAAGGATGACTGACCCCACAAAAGGCTCACTCTGTGGGAGGGACCACAACCATCAAGGGCTCCAGTCACTTCCCAAGATGGGGCAGGCTGGACAACTGGCTAGGACACCTGCCTCCTTCTGTACATAATAAATACAGAAGCCAAGAGCCCAGCCTACGGGCCCCACACTGAGAGAAAACAGGTCTGGTAAGGACCTAAAGAGAAAGCAGAGAAAAAGGAACACACAAGGGCTTGAGTCAGAGCCACAGCTCCAGATGTGTCTTCTGTCTGCCCTCCTGGCCACCCTCCTCCACCCACTGGACCAGCTTGGAGGGCTCCTTTGCCCCTGGGCCCTCTGTCACCCCTAGCAAATTGGGCAAAGAGAGGTCTGGCATTACTTCCAGCAGTCCTTTACCTGCTGGACCACAGCAGACAAGGCCCAGTGATGAGTACACTGCACCCACACAGCTGCTGGCCTGTGGGGTTGTCCCAGGCAAGAAGGCAGTGTGGGCTTTACCACCATCACCTCCACCACCACCATCACCACCACCACCTCCACCATCACAACCACCTAAACTACCATCACAGCCACCACCTCCACCAACAACAACAACACCATCACCTCCACCTCCACCACCACCATAGCATCACCTCCACCATCACAACCACTAAAACTACCATCACAGCCACCACCACCACCATCACCTCCACCACCACCATGATCACCACTACCACCACCACCTCCACCACTGCCTCCACTTCCACAACTACACCACCACACCTCCAACTCCACCATCACCATAGCATCACCTCCACCATCACAACCACCTAAACTACCATCACAGCCTCCACCACCACCACCATCACATCACCTCCACCATCACAACCATTAAAACTACCATCACAGCCATCACCTCCATCACCACCACCACCTCCACCCCAACACCACCTCCACCACAGTCACCTCCTGCACTACCACCTGCACGATCTCCACCACCAGCACCTCCACCATCACCATCACCTCTGCCACCACCACTTCCACCTCCACATCACCTCCACCATCACTTCCACCAGCACCATCACCTCAACCACCACCACCACCTCCACCATCACTTCCACCATCTGTACCACCAGCACCTCCACCACCACCACCACCTCCACCACCACCATCATCACTTCCAGCACCATCACCCCCACCACCACCACCTCCACCACAGTCACCTCCTGCACTACCACCTGCACCATCTCCACCACCACCATCTCCACCACCACCATCTCCACCACCAACATCACCATAACCACCACCACCACCACTACAATTACCACCACTGCCATCACCTCTACCAACACCATCATCACAACTATCCCTAACAGAAGTCATAGCTTGTGCCCCACTGGCATTAACCATGACTTGCATTCATCACTGACTTCCAAGGAGGCTGGAAAGGGTATGTCACTGAGCCCAGCATGCTTTGGACCCTAACAACACTGAGTTTCTCTTTAAGGAAAGATAAAATGGGAGGATGTTGTTGAGTAGGCAAGTGGCATGGTCCCACAGCCCTCAGCTCTGACCGCTAACCACACACACCATTTCTTCTTCTGGTGATTTAGGTGAAGGAAAGAAGCATGTGGGTCATATCAATATTTTAGGGGGAGTTTTTCAAACTAGTCTCCTTACCCCCTCAAATCCAAGCTTCCACAATATCCCCCAAGGTGTTTCTCCAAGCCCAACAGCCTGTATGTTGAATCACTGACATCCTGAATATGTGCAGCATCCCCCAGGTGTTCCAGGGTTGTAATGAAGTCTAGAGGAGAAGGGTGTGGGTAAGGGACATTTAGAAAGTTTGGGATTGGCATGTACACACTGCTATATTTAAAACAGATAACCAACAGGGACCTACTATATAGCACAGGGAGCTCTGCTCAATGTTCGTAACAACCCAGACAGGAAAAGAATCTGAAAAAGAGAGGCACTGGTGCAGTGGCTGCAGGGAGCTGGAGCGACTGTGAGGAGACACCCCACGTCCAAGGGCAGAGAAGTCCCAGCAAGATGGTAGAAGGGATGAAATCACCTTTAAATCAAACCCCATACCCGCCAGAGATGCTCAGAGGGCTCAAACAAAACTTGTGTGCACCAAGACCCAGAGACCCCCACAGAGACTGAGACAGAACTGTGTTTGAGTGTCTTCTGCAGAGGTATGGGTCAGCAGTGGACTGCTGCAGGGGCAGGGACCCTGGATGCAGTAGACTTGGGTATGGCACAAGCCCTCTTGAAGGAGGTCACCATTAACCTCACCACAGAGCCACCAGAACTTACACAGAACTGGGGAAACAGACTTCAAACCGATATTCAAGCTGGATTTAGAAAAGGCAGAGGAACCAGAGATCAAATTGCCAACATCTGTTGGATCCTCGAAAAAGCAAGAGATTTCCAGAAAAACATCTACTTCTGCTTTATTGACTATGCCAAAGCCTTTGACAGTGTGGATCACAACAAAATGTGGAAAATTCTTCAAGAGATGGGACTAGCAGGACACCTGACCTGTCTCCTGAGAAATCTGTATGCAGGTCAGGAAGCAACATTTAGAACTGGACATGGTTCAAGTTGGGAAAGGAGTACATCAAGGTTGTATATTGTCACCCTGCTTATTTAACTTATATGCAGAGTACATCATGAGAAATGCTGGACTGGATGAAGCAAAAGCTGGAATCAAGATTGCCGGAAGAAATACCAATAACCTCAGATATGCAGATGACACCACACTCTGTTGTACACCTGGAACTAACACAACATTACAAATCAACTGCAGTCCAGTGTAAAATAAAAAGTTAAAAATAGAAAGTAAAGCCACACCCTCCTGCAACTGGCCCCGGAGGCTAAGGTCCAGTTTTCCTGGCTATCCACAGGTCTTCCATAATCCCCACACACTTCATTTCCTCTGACCCTTACAGATACCCTTCTTCTCCCCGGGACACTTCCTTCCAGAAGACTCGTATGTAACAACAGAGGATGGGCAGAAAGTTTCTTGACTAATGGCGAATTTAGGGACCTGCTTAAGAAATAAAAAGTGTTATTAAAAGTAAAACAGTGGGAGGTAATATTTAACCAGCTCATAAAGGCACACTCTTCAGTCATGTTCACAATCACTATAAAAGCATGAGTCATATATAATATTTATACAATTAGTAGAAAAGCAAACGATATAAAATTTCAGGTAAGAAGTCTACTGTTGGTCATTGGCTTACATAAGGAAGTTGTCCTTATTTGAAAGCAATAAGATTTTATAAAAAGTTAATACTTCAGACTTGTCAAAAATTCCACCAGAATTGGCTCAAAGTCACAAACTTTTGCTGATTCTGGATTTGATATTAAAAACCACCATGAGAAAGTTCCAGAAGCTGATGATCCATAAGCATTGTTGGTGGTAGGAGCACCTGTTCACACTACCCTTTTGTCTAGGCTACAGTCCTTGGTGAAATCTGACTCTAAAGCTTTAACACTGAATTTTTATGGAATTAAGTGATAAAACCACTGGGTCATTAAACAGCAGTTTGATTTTTTTTTTTTCTTTTACAAAGGACCGAACAAACTCTATCAAAGGCAGGACAGAGCAAATGAAGTTCAAGGAGAAAAATTCACTGGCTGAAAATGCTGAAAGTCTGTGTTAGAAAGAGATGTTACAACTTAAATATATTTGCATGCTTTTACCCACTCATGCTCCAGTTCCTTACTATTTCCATTTTGTAATGTAAATTTTGCAGTATTCCAGTTGGTGATGTGTTGAATTTACTTCCAACAACTGAGACCAATTCAACAGCTATTCGAGGCCATGTCTACAAGTCTGTACGCCTGGGGAACTCCAATGGCTGGGGCATTTCTTCCAGAGTGGGTGGTGCCAGGGCTGGTGAGCACAACAAGACCCCACTCGCTGGGGGTGAAGCAAGAGGCGCAGAGGCAGCTCCCTGCCAATGGCAAGAGAGGGGGTCATGCTCCAGAGAGGGGCTGGTAGAGGGCAATAGAGGTGGCAAGGAGAGAAGGCCCAGGTGCAGGTGGAAATGCAGACACTGGCCTCCCTGGGTTTGAAACTGGTCTTCAGTTTGGCCCCAGGTGCCCAGAGAGTCATCCGAACCTGGAGGGATGGGCGACAGGCTCAGATGGTGAGGGTGGTGGACAGGGCTGGAGATCTGCTCCCCGACCTGATGGTGCATAGGAACCCGGAGAGTCCTGGAACAGCTTTGTTGGGTCACCTTGGCCAGGTACCCTGACTCCTGAGCCTCAGTTTCCTTATTTCTAAAGCAATGCAGGAAGCATTCCTGACCACAGGGTGTCTGTGCTCAGACTTAGATCATGGCTGGCACACATGAGCACCAAACATGGTAACTAGAATGTTACTGTCTTCCCCACTTACAGAGAGGTTAAGCGATGTCTCCCAGGCCACCCACCTAGTGAGGGTAGACCAGCAGTTAGCCCTGCCTGTGAGCTGCTCTCCCTGTGGTAGAAGTGCAGGTGGGGGAACCCCATGAGCCCTGCTCCCCAGGCTTGTCCATGGCAGGTACGTAGAGGGTACACAGGCAGGGTGAGTGGGCAGGCTCAGTGGCTGTGGCCCCACAAGTCCTGAGATCCTGACCCCAGGCACTAGCCCAGGATGTGCCCTGTGCAGGCCTGAATCAAGGCCACTTCTCCACGATCCCTCTCTCCCCTCACCCCATCCTGTCCTCAACTGTACAAGCTCACGTCCTCACATAAAACCAACACCTTGCAACAGTACTGTGGTTAGACTTGCACAGGTGGGCTGGTCGCCCAGGGCCTTGGTGTTCCCCTCTCTGTGCTGGACAACAGAAGGGCCGCCGTTGCGAGGATGCTGGAGGCGGTGGTCCTCAGGCTGCTGGGCACAGTGCCCCCCACGCAGGTGCTCAAGGACCTGTCTCACCACCTAAAATTCTTAGTTCTCTTCTAGACAAGTTTCCCCAGGGTCCCCACCACTCAGCGGGTGGGGCTTCCATTCCTTCAAACACCTCCAGCCAGGGAAAAGATGTGGCTGGGGTGAGTGACCACAGCATCTCTGACCACCCCAGCATTGCCCACACCACCAGCAGTGGGATGGCACACACCTGGATCTGGTGAGCTGGACCATGGAGAGCCCTTGCTTCACCAGCCTGATTTCAAACATAGTTGGCTAGGATTAAGAGTTTTCTTAGAAAGGAATGAGAGGGTGGGTGTGGCTACAAAGGTGATCCGGTGGAAAGACAAAGGCTGTGGAGGTCCAGCATGCCTCCTGGTCACACTGAGACCATTGCTGACACCATTTCTTTGTCTGGTCAGCGCTGACTGAGCATCTATTACATGCCAGGAGCTGCCCCATGGAGCCCGCCCGGTGAGCAGAGAGGTCGTGCCTGTTCACTCACCTCAAAATGGCAAGCTCATCTCCTAACCATCCTATATCATGTCCTTTGCAGAAGGTTTTTGCGTGTGTTTTAAGAGAATCATGAACTTTTTCTCCTTGTATTCCTACTATAAATCCTATTTTGTCATGGTTAAGTATTACTAGATTTAATTTTCTCCTATTTATTGTTTTTACACTTATATTCAAAAGTGAATTTCGTCTACAGTTATATGCACATGTGCATCTGTGTGTGTGTGTGTGTGTGTGTGTATGCACACACGTGTACACATAGATGCTGACCTTATCAAGTTTTGACATCAAGGAAATTCTATGGGAACAACTTACCTAAAGTTTGGTAGATTTTGACTATAAAATTGCTTGCACCAATGAGAAACTGCAACAGAAAACAAGTATTCTATTTATAGCAGCAATACAAATGAAGTATCTAGATATAAATTTCTCTCGGCTGTACTGTTCTTTTAATTGATGTATCTTGTACATACAACCAAATGCACAGATCTTCACCTTCCAGTTCAAGAATTCTGACAGTTTCAAATGACCAAGTCAAGTTCCAGAATATTTCCATCACCCCAGAAAGCTTCCTCATGCTCTTTTACTGCCAATTTTTGACACAAGCTTTGACAATCAATTACCATTCTGATTTCTGTCACTAGAGATTAGTTTTGCTTGCTATAGAAATTCACGTAAATGAAACATACCATATGAACTTTTTTGTATCTGGCCTCTTTCAATACAGCATATTTTTTATATTCAACCACAGAGATATGTATATCAATGTTCATTTTATTGATAAGTAGCATTCCAAAACTATATAACAAAATTATTTAATTCATTCACCTATGAATGGATTTTGGATGTTTCCAGTGTTTGGTAATTTGACTAAAACTGTAAGGTACATTTATGTACAAGGCTTTTTTAAGTCCCTAGGAGTGGAATTGCCAGGTCATAAGTGTTTATTTAGCTTCATAAGGAACTGCCATCCTATGTTACATGAGTAATGTATGAAAGTTGCAGTTACTCCACACTTGATATTCTCAGTTACCACTATATATTGATCTAGAAGGTATAGCTAATCTAGTAGGTATATAGTGGGAACTCCGTGTGGTTTTAATTTGCTTTTACTGGATGACTACTAATATTGAGCATCTCTTAAGTGCTTATTGGCCATTTATATATCTTCTTTTATGAATTGTCTACAACTCTTTGCCCATTTTAATTTTGGTTGTCTAAATGTTAATGATTTTTAGGAATTCTTCAGCACATATTATAAATACGAATCCTTTATCAGATATCCGTATCATGATAATGTTTTCCTCATCTGTAACTTGCCTGCTATTTTTTTCTTAATAGAATCTTTAGATGCTCTTGATGATGTCCAGTTATTATTTTTTGATTTATGGTTCATGTTTTTTGTGCTAATCCAGTCAGTATCTTCGCCTTCCTCAAAGTTTCAAATATTCTCCTGTTTTCCTTCCAAAAGACTGATGGTTCTAAGTCTACATTTAGATGAAGTTTTGAATTATTTTCTGAGTGGCACTGTTTTATACAAATATCTAGTTTGTTTCAGCATCATGTTTAATGTTTTCCTTTCCCCTTTCCTGGAGAAGGAAATGGCAACCCACTCCAGTACTCTTGCCTGGAAAATTCCATGGACGGAGGAGCCTGGTAGCCTACAGTCCATGGGGTCGCAAAGAGTCGGACACGACTGAGCGACTTCATTGCACTTTCACCTTTCCCCTTAGAATTAATTTAGCTCCTTGATAAAGAATCAGTTGAAAGACAAAGGCATTTGCCCTCCTATGTTCACTGTAGCACTATTCACGACAGCCGAGATATGGAAACAGCCTAAATATCCATCCACAGATGAATGGATAAAGAAAATGTGCTTCACATATAAAATAGAATGTTACTCAACCTTCAAAGAGAAGAAAATCCTGTCACTTGTGACAATATATATGAACCTGGAGGACATGATGCTAAGTGAAATAAGCCAGACACATAAACATAAATATTGTATGGGCTCACTTATATGTGTTGTATTCTTTTAAAAATCCAAACTCATAGTACCAGAAAGTGAAATAGTGAATTCTAAGGTCTGGGGCATGGAGAAAAGGAGCAAATTTTTTAAAAAATCAATTGACCATATTAGGTAGGCATATTTCCCAGCTCTCTGTTCTGTTCCATGGATCCATCCGTCTGTCCTTATGGCATCCTATACCACCTTGATGACTGCAGCTCAGTTGGAAGTTCTAAAACCAAGTATGCACCTCTTTCATGTTACTTGTTTACAAGATATTTTGGCTCATCTATATCCTTTACTTTTTCACATAAAGTTTAAAATCAGCTTTCTTCAAAATGACTGCATAGAATTTTGTTTGGTATTGTGTTGAGCCCATAAACCAATTCGAAGAAAACTGGCATCTTCTTGATACTGTAAACTCTGATCCATGAACATGATGTATCTCTCCATTAACTTGGCCCTTATTTAATTTCTCTCAACAACGTTTGTGCAGTTTTCACTATGAAGGTCTCGTTCATCTTTCATCAGATTTATTCACAGGTATCTTAATGTTAATTTTGAGCATTTTTAATCTCACTTTTGTAGTTTTAGTATGCCTCCTTTATAAGATTGAAGACATTCTATTTGTAGCTAGCAGAGATTTTTTTTATAATGAATATATGTTTAATTTTACCACATTTTTTCTGCATTTTTAAAAATAATGATACATTGGTTATCCTTTAGTCATTTAGCTTTCTTTATTCATCACTTTATGGTGGTGAGTTACATTGATCTGTTTTGTAATTAATATTAAAGGGATATAGTTCTTTATCCCTGACATAAACCCCACTTGATCATTATATGGTATTCTTTCTAGCATTGCTGATGTCTTGCTAATATTCTGCTAAGAATTTTTACGTATATGTTTATGAAGGATATTAGTCTAATTATAATTTTTGGTCAAGTTTCAGTATCAGGGTCAAGCTGGCCTTATAAAATGATTTGAGACACATTCCCTCTTCCTTTATTTTCTCCAAAGAGTTTTGTCAGATTGACAGTGCTTCCACAAATATTTGATAGAATTTTCTGAAGAAGCCATTGGGCCTAGAGCTTTCTTTGTAGAAGTTTTTAATTATAAGTTTAATGTCTATGATAGACATAGGGTTGTTTAGACTTTCTATTCTTGTGTGTTTCAGTAATTTGCAGTTTTCAAGGAATTTGTCAGGTTCATCTAAGTTGTTGAATTTCCTGGCATAATGTTGTTCATAATATTCTCTCATTATCACTTTAATATTTATATGATCTTGGATGAAAAGGTTTTTTATTTTTGTTTTTGGTTTTTTTTTTATTTCAGTATTTAATGATGTTCAATGACTGGGTAACTTGCAAAAGAAAAAAATATATGACCAAAAAGAATGAAAACGGCTCATTGTAAATAGTACTTGAACAAATACAAATTAAAACAGTGAGATACCATTTATCACCTATCAACCTACTACAGTCTGAAAATAATGAGTCCTTCATTTAATAAAGTATGTCATTGTTCTTTAATAAATATCTCACCTGGCCACTCACTGTCAGGGACCTCCCCCCGACTCTCCTCCTGGTGCCGCCTAGCTCACCTGTGATTTCAGCGGCATCACCAGTCTTCCGGGGGCAGGATAAGCCCATCCAGGCTCCTTACATTCCCAGTCTCGGGGCAGGAAACGCCCAGGTCCCTTCCTCCATCACATGGGGTTTGTGTGCAGCCCTGCCCCTGTGCTGCCCTCCAGTCCCGGGTCTCACACTAGCTTCCCCTCCCCTTCCGCCTTCCAGAATTCCCCTTAGGTGGCTTCCTCTGCTTTTCCAGGGTTTGTGGCTGTACTTGGCAGGAAGCAGTGGGAAGAAACAGCCCAGATCAGAAGTTGAAGCATTGCTTTTGATTTCTCCATCTGCTCCAATCTGCTTGACAGCTCCACGCCAGGGTTACAGCAGAGAACACCTGATTTAGCCCCATCCGGTCATTCTAGTCTGAGCCAATCATTGTTAAGTCTTTATTTTAAATTTTACCTCTTGTTTTCGAAAAGTAGAAATTCACATGGAAGTAGAGAGCATAGTATAATGAACCTGCACCTGCTCATCAGTCAGCAACATCTACAGATAGCAGCCCACACCCATCATGTTTCATAGGCACCCCCTCTCCACAGAAGCATCTTCCAGCATTTAAAAGCAAATTCCATAAGTCATTCAAATTGTATCTCTCATCATACTGTGACCCTCAAACCCTCCCTTTGGACAACCTGATCTCTACTTGCATGGCTCAAGTTAATTCTTTCAGAATTCTGAATTCTTAGGAGTCTAGGAGGGCCCAGAGCAAGAGAGCACATGAGATGCACAGGAAGTGGGCTAGCTGCTGGAGTGGATCTGGCCACTGTCCTGCAAGGGAAGGCTCTGGAGCACCCCACATGCATGGTCATGGGCCTTGCTGCAGCCCCAGACCTGCCTGTCACCAAAATAGCCTGGCCCCAGTTGGCCCATGGGCAGCCACCCTGCTCTGGGATACAGTCAAGTTCAATATCCCTAGAAGGGGCACCAGAAGCGTCTGGGCCCCCTCTCAGCCACAAAGAAACCAAAGGCTCCTTGGGAAAACCAATTCTACCCCGTTGGGGCCTGCCGCTATCAGCATGGGCTGCCTTGCAGAGCAGACTACCCGACTGAGCAGCTCCGAGGCGACAGGGCCCTCACAGACACCTCGGTGTTCACAAACACCTACTTCATCTTGAAATGTTAAAGATAAAAGATTTAGAACATCTGTGTCTCTCAGTGAAGTTTGCCTTTTAAGCCAACTTGTTTGTTGTTTAGTCACTAAGTCGTGTCCTACTCTCTCGCGACCCCAAGGATTGTAGCCGCTCTGTCCTTGGGATTTCCCAGGCAAGAATACTGGAGTGGGTTGCCATTTCCTTCTCCATCAAGCCAGCTGGCCAGGTGCAAAGTCAGAAAGCCTCATTTTGGAGTTCTGACGCCCAAACTGCCCAAGACAAGAGGATGCCTCCAGCAAAAGAGAGCAATGTCAGGACCACAGGATGCAAATGAGATGGGTGTATTAACATATTCAAAACATCTCATTCCCATGAGGACGTGATGGAGGCTGTGTGAGGGAAACAAGAGCCCGGAGGTGGAACATGGAAGTCCCAAACCCTGCCAAGCCAGGGAGAGCTGAGTCAGCCCAGGGGGAGGGGAAGGCTTGACCCCAACCCAGAACCAAGTTCCTGAATTCTCCCAGGGCTGGCAGCCCAGAAGTGGGAAAGTGACAGGACCCTTAGCCACAGTTCTCACCAGGAAGGGAACAGTGCAACCTTGGCCAAGTACTTACACTGGTTCAGCCTCAACTTTCCCATCTGTGATGGGACCCTCTCTGCCAGGGCACAATGATGCCCATAGGACAGCTGAGAGAACTGAATAAGATAATGTCCAGAGGAAGCCAGCACATGAGAGGAGCTGGTGGTCTGTATTCAATGGAGTGTTTACCTGGATCGTTAGCCCTTGATGTATGTTAGTTCACTTATTCCTTACAACAATCCTATGAAGTAATCTAGGCTCAGAGAGGTTAAGAAACCTGCCCTGGGTCACACAGTTGGTTGGGCAGAGCCAGGAAGTGAACATAGCACTCTGATTCCTAGAAGCCCCACTTTATATGGCAGAGGTGGAGACCCTCCTCCTTGGGATCCCAGCCCAGGGGGCCTCAAGGGACCAGCCTGAGGAAGGAAGGAGTGTCCCAAGCCTTGGTCACCCAAAAGCCAAAAGTCCCACGAGGAGGCTCTTACCCAGCCCCAGGGCAGCCAGGGTGTGCAGGCAGCCCCCTACCCCGGGCATCCTCATCTGATGGGCAGCCTCTCCCTGTCTTGCAGAGAAAGCCCTCGGTTCCCTGCCTGCCTCCTCCTCTAGCTGGCCTGGCGGCCTTGGCCTGGCCTCCCCGAGTCTCACTTTCCTCACCTGCAGAGATGGCGGCAACAGCCAGACTTGCCTGAAAAGTTGCTGTGTGTGCTGACGGATTCCACGAGAAGCTGCCTGAGAGGCTGGTCGGGCTGGTTCTGGGCACAGAAGCAGGCTGACCACCTGGGGCCAGCGGGTCTGTGCTGTACTTGACAGGCTCTGCTGCCTGCTTGAGCCAGAAGCAGACCCCTCTCCTGACCACCCGCTGCATGCAGCCACCGCTGGGCCTTGTCCACAGCCCAGGCCTCAGCCATGCGGGTGTCCCAGTTCATCCCACCCACAATGGGGGGTGCCCCCTGGCAGCCACAGAGTTGAAGTTGATGCTGTGGCCAGGGAAGAACGTCCTCAAGCCTCTTGTGGTGCCCAGAGGGTTGTCACCTGCCTCCTCCTCGATGCTCAGAACCCCTCGGCCAGGGACCAGTTAGGCCTGGGTCACAAAACACTCCTCTGTAGAGGAAGGGGTTAAAGAAGGGAAGAGAGAAAAATGAATGGCAAGAACATTCCCATCTGGAGAGACAGGTGGTCACTGCAGAGCAGGGAGCAGGCACTGTGGCCAGTCAGGTCCCAGCTGCTGGCTCTGGGGAAGAGAGGGGCCATGCCTCCCAGGGTCCAGTCTCCAGGACAGGCCAGCCCCCTCCCCACAGGCCACTGGGGCAGGCCGCCCACACAAGCAGCAGCCCAGGGCCCCTCTCTGCCACCCTGCCCTCTCCATAAAGCTGCCGGCATCCCCACTTCTGTGTTCGCACCCCAGCTCAAAGCCCCACTAACGGCCCTGGGCCTGTCAGGGAGAGAAGCTGCCATTAGAAAAATCAACCAAATGTCACACCAACCTGAATCTATCAGGAGGGTGAATGTTAAATAACTGCCTAAAGTAACAGAAGAATCTGTTAAAAAAAAAAATCAAGCAGAGTCAAGGGGAGCAGGCTATTATCTGCAGGAAGGACAGCTGAGGCAGAAGTGGGAAACACACCCCCACGAGGCCCCCAGAAGTCAGTGGAGGGGCACACGCTAAGTGAGAGGTGACCGGCTGTGCTGGAGACAGAGACGCGAGCTGGTTAGGAGCCTCGCATGGAGGGGAGGATGCTGACCACACCCCCCAGCTTTGTGAGGCATGGGGGGGGGGGAGCTGGAGAGACCCTCCCTCACCCACCACCCTGTGCCCTGGCCCCCGTGTCCTGGGGGCTGCCCCCCATCTGTTCCATGTTGCCCTCAAAAGGGCCGCTGTCCCCCCAGGGGATAGTCACTGCCCTTCCAGGCGGCTCCCCCGACACCAGCTAGGCCAGGGCCCCTTCTGGGCAGAAAAAAAAATCATATGAATCTGGAATGAGGTCCCATTTGGAGCTGGACACACCAACAGACACTTCTCATGTCTCTCTTCCTTTGCCCCGGAATTTCCAAAGGTGTGTCCCTCTATGAGAAGTTTCCACATAGAAGAAAGGGAACAGTACCCTGAGGATAACATGGTGCCCATCCACGCCTCCCCAAGCTGGCTGGACCTGACCCTGACTGCTTCAAGCACTGCCCTGACGACACACGGAGGCAGGCGGAGGAAGGCCCACCCGGGCCCGTCCTGTGGGCCCGCTGGGGAGGGAGACTCAGAAATGGGTCTCAGGCCGGGTGGGTCCCTGCCGCCCCGCGGCCCCCATCAGTCCCCTCTGCACAGCAGGGACCAGGCAGAGGAGCAGGCCACGCTCCCAGGTGTGAGCTGCCCGCAGCCCTGACCCCGGCAGGAGCTGCAGGAGAGTCACTCACACCCATCTCCCCCAGGGCCACAGCCAGTTCACAAACTTCAGCTTTCAGAGGCACGGAGAGGATGTGGACTAACTCATTTTCATCTCAGAACGGTATTTGCAGAGTCCTGCTTGTCAGGGTCTGCTCTGTCCTCCAGACACTGGCCACTGAGCGCTAAGGATACAGAGAGAGAGTGCGCTCTCGGCGCCCCTCCCCCGGACCTGACAGGCCCCAAGGCTTCCAAAGTTCAGGCAGAGGTGGGGAGTGCCCTTCAACCCCTAACCCTGTTTTGGGATAAAGGGAAGCGGGTACTGCGCAGAACCTGCAGTGCCAGCCAGCCCTGGACAAGGGGACAGCCCTGCGGTGTAAGGGGCAGGTGAGAAGGCTCCTGGAGGAGGAGGCCTTAGACAGGCAGCTAGGACTCCCCAGACAGGTGGAGAGGTTAGATGGCGCCAAGACTGGAGGCACAGACGGAGCAAGCAGAGCGGGGACCCCCGCAAAGAGAGGCCTCCATAGAAGGAAGGCTAAACCAGAGTGGCCGTGAGTCGCCCAACTCAGCCTCCTGGGGCCCCCACCCACCCAGGTCCCACTGGGGTCAGGACAGGCGTCTCGCGTCCCCCCAGGTGGGGTCAATCGCAGCTACGCCGATTCCACCTTGATCCAGGGTCGGCTTTAAAAGTTTGTCCCCAGACAAACCCCTCTCTCTCCGCCTCTCCGTGGGAAGTGCGGCCATCCCCGGAGAAGGGTCTGAGGACAGAGGCGGGTTGCCTTCCTCCACTCCAGAAACAACAATAGGCGACCGGCCGAAACAGAAGGAGGGAATCAAGTGTGGAAAATCCCCCAGTCCCGCAATGTCAATGCTGGGCACACGGCGGGCAGGCGGGCGGGCGGCCGCGGTGCTGCCCCCACGCGCCCTTCGGTGGAACTACAAGCCCGGGAGAGAGGGGCGCCGTAGATTGATCTCCTGGTTCTCAGACTCTGAGGACGCGCGGCAGGGAGGGAGGGAAAGCTTGCGTTTGGATTCCTAAGGCTATTTTAAGGCTCAGAGGAAATTACATTTTATTCCTAAAGCCTGAATCGTCTTACTTCTCGCACTTCCCCAAAGCAGACGTACAGTGACTGTTTTTATTTGATCATCACATCCTACCATTAGCCATGTTCTTTCCCCTTTCTTCCACATTAAGCCAGAAATCATACATTAAAGACTTTATGAAGTGAATATTCAGAGGACAAAGAAAGTCACGGACAGGAGGGCGGCGACTGCTTTTCCCTGAACTCTGAAAATACTCAACGCTGGGCGCTGCCTCCAGCGAACTATCAGCCCTCCTTATACTCATACCCGATCTTAGAACGATGGGGAGTCTTGGCTACCAAGTTGATCAAGGTGGAGACAAAGGAAGCAGGGTGAGGAGGCTCCACTGAGCGCCAGGCGCCTGGTGATGCCGTGCCCTCGCAAGAAACACACACTGGCCTTTGGCGTGCCAGTTTCTGCCAGTTTGTCAGAGGATGAGAGTGAAGGTTGATGAGGCTTAGGCTGGGGAGAGGGAAAGTCTGGATTCCATCCCTTCCCGAAGGTCCATTGAGTCACTGAAGCAACTTGACTCTGCTCGTGGCTCCTCTGACTCAACTCTGAGATGGAGAAACTCACCTACAGCCATGGGATCTCATAATGTGTGTGCAGCACTTAAAGGGGATAACTAAGTAAAATCCTATGGGCGTCTCGGAAGAGTTTCTTCCCCGCTAAGAGAATTTCTATAAGGAAAGTGCTTCTAAGCTAAATATGGGGTTCCCTATGACCATTCCGGCAGAAACAAGCTGGATTAAACAGCTTCCCTGTTGTTTAATCACTCAGTCTGACTCCTTGTAACTCCATGCACTGTAGCCTGCCAGGCTCCTCTGTCCATGGGATTTCCCAGCAAGAATACTGGAGTGGGTTGCCATTTCCTTCTCTAGAGGATCTTCCTGACCCAGGGATCAAACTCATGTCTCCTGCTTGGCAGGCAGACTCTTTACCACTGAGCCACCAGCGAGGCCCCCAGCTTCCCTAGGGGAGCTGCTAATCCGTGGTCAGGCAGCTCTGGGCACGGCGACCACCCACTGGGGACCCTGTACTGGGACTCTGTACCCTCTCTGGGCCTCAGTTTCTCCATTGGAACAATCAGATTGTCACAAGATGAGGCCACAAGCCAAGCACAGATGGTTTGGGTGGCCTCTCGGTAACAGTCCAGGTTTCTTGTGAACATTCTGGACCACGTTCCCATGTGGCATCAGAGATCATCACGAGGAGCTGAGGAGTGGTCCTTCTGGACCTCTCTCTGTGCCCCACTCCAGCCTTGGCCCCTGACCTCAGGAGCTGAGTGGAGTGCAGGGGTGAGTAAGGGCCAGACAGGCCAGGATCAGAATCCCAGCACTGCTGACTTCACAAGAAAGGAGCTCAGCCAGGCCTGGGGGACATCTGGGGTCTCCACAGGGGACCTAGACACCCAGGGCTGAGGGGGCGGGGTGCCTGAGGGGGAGGCTTTTGCTCAGGTTTTGTTCACCCTGCTCTCATAGATGAGGAAGAGAGACCACCGGCCACCCATGTGATCTTGGCCAACATCTTCACCTCTCGGACCTCAGTTTTCTCTTCTGTAAAATGTGTGTCATGGTATTCTCTGCAGACTTGCTGATGGGATCAGAAATGACACATCTACAGTGATGGGTAACCGGTAGTTCTGGATAAAGAGCAGCCTTAATCACTATTCACCGCATGATAGAGTGTTGGCATCTGGGGAAGGACACTGTTGGGCTGACCCAGGGCAGCTCTGCCCTCCAGCTCTGGACTGCTGCCTCCAGGGTTGTGCAGGAAGACTCCTTGGGCCTCAGGCCAAAACGGTGTCACATGACTGCAGATAGGCAGGTGGCTCCAGGTTCACCACTGTGCCAGCCTCCACTCCTGGCAAGAATGAATCCTCGCTGGAGAAGTCTGACCAGTCCACCCACAGGTCTCTGGGACCAGGTAGTTTTAAAGTAGCCACAGAAGGGGCAGGGATTTTGAGGCCCTAGGTCACACTGGGGACTGGCCACCCCACCACACTCCCAGTGGGCCCTAGGTCACCCTGTATTATATTCAGGGTGCTGCATCAGAGTAGATGTGCCTTCAGCACTTCTGAAAATAGCATGCTCCCCTCTTAGTCGGATTTTGGGGTCCGGTGGTTGGTTTTCCAGTTCTCTGGGTTTGCTTCCAGAAAGGATTTCTGGTGTGATTTTATATTTTAATATTTCCAACAGTTTAGTTGAAATATGATTGACACAATAAACCCTCACAAACCCTCTTCAGGACCCACATCACAGAAATCAGGGAAGGCCCTGGCAGAGGTTAATGCGGACATTTGAACCCAGGCCTGACAGCCGGAATCACTCTGAGACCACTGGACCTGAGTCCGGACACTAGCACCCGCCCTCAGCGAGGCAAGGGCAGAGATTCTCAGCAGGTCATTTCACAACCTGGCCCACTTCCTGTTCCATGGAGACGCCAGAGCGTCTGAGACCAGTCAGGACCAGGCTGTGTGGTTCCGGGGCAAGCGCAGGGTGTGTGGCTCGGGGCCCAAGCTGGAAGGCGTGGGGGCAGGCTGGGCTAAACGGGAGACAGGCCCGCGGCGGCGGTGGGGCACCACCACGGACAGGAAAGGCCGCCAGACCCTCTGACCCATGGACCAAAGCCAGAAGTTGAAATGTTTTTGTGGACGCTCACAATTTTAAATATTGGCTCAACTTTTTATAACTTTCTCATTGAGATTACAATTAAACTAGGAGGAAAAAATGCACGTTGGCTAAAGAACGAAAGATTGCATAAGGCTGGCCCGAAGTCTTCCGCGGACACTTCAGCATCTCTCCGCGAGGGGCTCCGGGTCAAGGTCCCAAAGCCAGGGTGCTGGGGATAGAGGAGGAAGGTCGACTGCCGTCGTGAACCCCAGGCTCCCCGCCCCCCACCTTCCCTTTTTCCCTTGCGACCCGCGCCCCGCCCCACCGCCCCCAGATCCCACCAAGTCCATCCAGCCCTCGACCCCTCGCGTCTGGAACTTCAGAGCGCCCGGCTTGCAAAGTCAAGGCGTTTCCTCCCGTGAAGCGAGAAGGGGGACCCAGTCCCCAAAGGAACCCGTCGCCGCGAGCCCCAGTCCCCCCACCCCCCCCCACCCCAGAAGGGCCATCTGCGCCCCGCTACACGTTTCTCCAGTCACTCGCCACGCCTCTGCGGACATCGACCCGTTCCCAGTCCTCGCTACCCGCCTAGGAGGGGCCTCGATAAGGCCAGAGACCCGCGTCCGAGCTCCGAGTCCGACCCTTGCAGCCCCGGGTCTCTGGGGGCGGGGCCGAGGATCAACTCGGGCGGCGACGGCAAGAGGCGCGGCGGGGGCGGGCCGGGGGCGGGCCTGGGCGGGGCGGCGGCGGACTGCGGAGACGCGGCGGCGCGCGGGGCGGCGCAGAGCGTTCTGGCCGAGGCGCGGAGCGGAGGCGAGGGGCTGGCGTGGGGCGGGCGTGGGGCCGCAGGGGGCGCGAGCCGGGGCAGGGCCGGAGCGGAGCCGGAGCCCAGCCGGAGTCGGGCCGGAGGGCGGGGGCCGGACGGAGAGCAGCCATGGCGCCGCGAAGGGCCGGGGCGCGCGCCGCTGCGGGCGGCCTGGGCGCCGAGTAGCCGGGCCGGGCCGGAGCGCGGGCGGCGGCGGCGGCGGCGGCGGCGGCAGAGCAGCTGCGCCCGCGCCCCCCGCCCTCCAGGCCCCGCGCCCCGCGCCCGGGCCGCTGGCGATGGTGACACATGCGGCGGCGGCGCGCCGGCGGCAGGACCATGGTTGAGCGCGCCAGCAAGTTCGTGCTGGTGGTGGCGGGCTCGGCGTGCTTCATGTTCATCCTCTACCAGTACGCGAGCCCGGGCTTGAGCCTGGGCGCGCCCGGCGGCCGCGCGCCGCCAGACGACCTGGATCTCTTCCCCACGCCCGACCCGCACTACGAGAAGAAGTACTACTTCCCGGTGCGCGAGCTGGAGCGCTCGCTGCAGTTCGACATGAAGGGCGACGACGTGATCGTCTTCCTGCACATCCAGAAAACGGGCGGCACCACCTTTGGCCGCCACCTCGTGCAGAACGTGCGCCTGGAGGTGCCCTGCGACTGCCGGCCAGGCCAGAAGAAGTGCACCTGCTACCGGCCCAACCGCCGCGAGACCTGGCTGTTCTCCCGTTTCTCCACGGGCTGGAGCTGTGGGCTGCACGCCGACTGGACCGAGCTCACTAACTGCGTGCCCGGCGTGCTGGACCGCCGCGACCCTGCCACGCTGCGCACGCCCAGGTGAGCGCCCACCGAAGGGCCGGGGCGGCGGGGTGCCGGCTCGCGGCCGCTTCCCCGAGCCAGGCCCCCGCCGGGCGGTCCTGGGCCCGCCCTTCGCTCCCTGCCCTCCACTCCTGCCCTCGCGGGGCTGCCACTCGCTGCAGCCTTCTGGACCGCCTCCTTACCGCAGGGCGCCCGAGTCCGCAGTCCGTCTGCCGCGGCCCGCTGTGGTCCCCGCGCTCGAATGCCCCCTCTCACCTCGTGTTCGGCACCTCTTTACTTTTCCCGACCAGCCGCCGGGTCGCGCGGCGTCTGGGCTTCCCGGGGTCACCGCCCCCTGCCCACGGGCTGTCTCCTGTCATGCCTCAGCTCTGCGTCCAGGCTGGCCTGTGTCGTCGGGCGGGATAGCAGGTTTCTGTGCGCGTGTAGCCCACCTGGCTTCCCCGCGCGGCTCTCGCGCCGAAATCGAAAGTGAGAGGAGTAAGGGGCCTCTTACCCTGCACCTGCTGGGAGCCCCCCGGCCCGCCAGCCTACCTTGAGAGGGCTGGGGAGGGGGCTGGCTCTGCCGTGCCCAAGTGTGCAGGTAGAACAAAGGCCCGAGTGTCACCTGGGGCTGGAGGCGGGGAGGAAGCAGCGCTGCCCGCCCCGCCCCTGCGAGTTGGGCCCTGACTAGGGGCCGACTCGCCCTGAAAGAGGAGCAGAAGCAGGCCAAGGGCAGGCTGGGGGGAGCTGAGCTGGCTGGAGGCACCTGGGCACCCAGACACCTTCCCTGAGCGATTGGGAACACAGGGCTGTCCTGTAGCGGGGACAGCTTTCAGGGGAAGCACATTTTAGCCAGAAACACCCTCCCTCCCCATGGTGCAGGGTTTCCAAGTGTTAAAGTTGGGTCTCTTTTTTTCCGGTTTGCGTTCATGCCTTGTGGGGCCTTCTCACAGACGTTTAGACTGGGAAGGGCCAGGCGGGAGGTCTTCTTGCCTGCCTTTTGTTTATGTGCCTTAAGATTGTGTTCATGGGAAGGCTGGGCTTCGGGAGCTGTGTGACCTGAGTAGGTGTTTATCAGCATTCCTGGGTTGAAGGTGCAAGGTCTTGGGTGTGTTTGGAAGGTGAAGGTTTGGTATCTGGCCAGCTCTGGATTCCCTGCTCGACTCTTCGTCCTTCTCCTGTAGTGTTTCCTAGACTGTCAGAGTTGGGGGGAAGGGAAGGGGTCTTCCCACTTTCCCTTGGCTGTCCCCACACCAACAGCAGCTCCCAGCTTGAGAAGTGTCCTGCTGGGTCATTTAAGGCTACGTCAATTAACTGGTCAGCCTGTCTGGGGTCCTTAAAGCACTGATGCCTGCCCAGCACTTGGTCTGATCTGTAAAGGTGCACTTCCTGGCCTTGTACCACCTCCTTGCCCCCCTCTGCTTCCCAGGGTCCATCCACTCTGTGCTAGATTGAGGCGAGCACAGGGCTTGCTCACCTGCCCATCCATCCTTCTGTTCACCAGGACCATCGGCCCCCAGAACTGGACACTGAGCAGCCCAAATAGGCCTGGGTAGGCACTTCTCACCCTGGAGAAGGGAATGGCTACTCACTCCAGTATTTTTGCCTGGACAATTCCATGGACAGAAGAGCCTGATGGGCTATATTCCGTGAGGTCAGAGTCGGACATTACTGAGCAATCAACACACACACACACACACACAGGCACCTCTCTGCCTGTAGCAGTGAGGGTGGGAGTCAGAAGGGTCCCATCTGCCAGAAGGAATTAGCTAGGGAGAGCCCTGGAGGGGAGAGTGTGCTGGCCTCCCTTTGGGCCCTGTCGAGAGGCTTGAGTCAAGCTTGCGCTGCAGACGTATCCCTCAGCCCTAATTTGCCACCAGGACGCTTTCCTATAGCCCCGTCTTCTGAGGCTAATGTTCTCTTTGGGTCTTCAGGGGTGAAAGGCCCCAGGTCTCTCTTCTCCAGAGCCTGTCCACCAGAGCAACAGGCCCAGCCACCCCACAGACAGGAGTGGGGGAAGTGGAGAAGCCAACTAGAGTCTCCAGGTGCTGCAGGAGGGACGGATGCCCAGCACCCCCTCC
This sequence comes from Cervus canadensis, assembly GCF_019320065.1. Classification (NCBI taxonomy): domain Eukaryota; kingdom Metazoa; phylum Chordata; class Mammalia; order Artiodactyla; family Cervidae; genus Cervus; species Cervus canadensis. Next base: position 73,530,591 of record NC_057400.1, read on the forward strand.
TCCAGGTGGACGTGAGGAGCAGGAATGGAAGACTCCATGCACGGTTGGCCTGCTGCCCGCCACACTGGGAAGTTGCTGAGCTCAGCAGCTTCCGGCCGCCGTGGAGGAGGGCTTTCCAGGGTCCGTGCGCCCGCCCTCTGCTGTCTGCTCTAGGAGTGGGCCGTGCCTCCAGGCCAGTGATGGAGCCTTGCCGGCGTTCTTTGTCACTCTCTCCCACCTCTCCCTTCAGTTCTGGTCCAGGCGCTAGGTAGATGGCTTTCTTAAGAAGCTTCCTGGAGCAGCCAGGGAGATCTCTGCTTTGTGTGTTTACAAGCCAGCTCCCCCAGTCTGGGGCTGGGCCAGAGTGCTCGGGGGTCAGGGTGTGGCTCCCTCATCTGCCCAGGGACCCAGCACCCAGAAGGGCGGTGGCAGTGCCCAGCTTTCAAGGGGTGCCTTGGTGTTGAGTGGTGCCTGGTTTCAGGAGGCTCAGCTGCCACCCTCACCTCCTTCCTGCCCTCGCAACAGCCCTGTGCTTGGAATGACCACCTGACTGGTGGCCTGAGGAGTGACAGGGCACTTTGGGGTCTGGCCCTGGGCAAGAGCCCTTTTTCCTCCTCTAGTCCCTAGAGCCAAGCACTTCGCACTGGGCCCGGTGGGGGGGTTAGGGGTGGGGTGGAGGGTGGCCAGAGGTCTCATTGCTGTGAGGTGTGCTTTTAGAAGCTCTCCCCGAGCCTCTCCCGGTTCCTGGTGCCGGGGTCTGCAGTGCTTTGGGGCCTGTGGTGCAGGGAAGTGAGGGTTTTCACTGCCCCCACGCCTCGTTGCCTGGGTGCCTCTGAGCCGGACATGCGTCGAGGTGTCAAATGGAGATGGATGGGATTCCAGCACTTCACTGGAGTATGGTTTGGCACGTCCAGCATCTGTGAGTGCTTCCTGACTTGGCAGAGAGGGACAGGTGTGGGTACAAAGCATTGGCAGCTCCCTCTTTGGTCTTGTGTCCATGGTGGGAGCTGCCACGCCTGCTGGCATCTGCCAGGAGTGTTTGTAAGGCCCCCAGGGAGGACTGGCCTCAGAGAGGTGTGGCTGTCCGTGGCAGCAGGCTGGTGGCTAAGCGCTGCCAAGGCCCACTTCGGTTAGAGCATCTCAGCACCCCTGGCTCCCATGTCACCTTGTAGGGTCAGGACGGTGCTCCTAAGGGCCAGAATGACCCCAGTTCCTCTTCCAGAGGAGATGGAAGAGGAGCCACGGTCGGCATCCTGCCTGAGTAGCCCTGGCCATGTCCCTACAATTGGGTAGGTTTCATTTGGAGCCACAGAGGGCATTTGGGACCCAAGTGTGGCTTCTGGGCCACCTTCACAGGATCCTTTCTGCAGTAGGACGCGCCGCCCCCCCCCGGACCGGGAGCCCCTGGTTGAGCTCCCCCCACCCTCAGTGCTCCCCAGCAGTGCTGTGCTTCCGGGCAGGAAGGAGGCGTCTAAGCGTCAGTGCCTCAGCCTCGTTGTGCCCGCTCACACTGCCTCCACCGTCCCAGAGTCCTCTCTGGGTTCAGAGATCTTCTGGTGCCGGCAGCTAAATCTGCTGCCCTCTGCCCAGCACACCCTCCTCCCTGCCACTATTCTGCTGGCTCTGCCTCCCCCTCCAGCCTCAGTTCTGCTGCCCCTTCCTCCAAGAAGCCTTCCCTGGCTGCGCCGTTGTTGCCTTAGGTGCCCTTGGCCACTCTCCATCTGCCATCCTGGCATGTCCATGGCCTTTTGACACCGGCCAGAGGCCAGATCGGTGCTGCCCAGTCTGACAAAAAGAAAGTTCACCGCCTGGTCCTGCAGCCTCTCCGGGAGCTGCACTTAGCCTGCCCTTCCCCCATGTGTCCTCTAGTGAGGCAGGTTCAAGGAGTCAGCCTTGAGTGCACTGCTGTTCCCAGAGAACCTCTAGCCCCAAACAGGCTAGCTGGGGGCATTTCTGTGGCACCTGACAGTCCGCAGCTTGCCTTCGCAATCATAGTCTTAGTGCACTCAAACAACAAAGTCTGCATCTGCTTGCAGGGGGGCAGGTGTCACCCAAAGCACGTGGCAGGGACTGGTGAGCAGGGCCTGGCCCCCCGAGAGAATCACCCAGACTGGTCTTGGGTTGAGACAAAAGGAATCTAAGGTCAAGAAACTCAGAGCTAGATTTTCCTCGGAAAAAAAAGAAACCCCTTCTTTTTAAGCAAATGTGTAAGACAAACTTTTAAATGACTTTCTGGCAATCATTTTAAATAGTGCCTGGCTTGCGAAGTCATCAGGCTCTACGACTCCTATTGTCACGGAAGCACCATAGAGCATGTAGGACCAGGGTTTTCTATTCTCCCAGCTACTTCCCTTACAAAATCCTGAGTGGTGCAGAGTGGGCTGGGCACAGGCTGGGGGTCTTATTTGCCCCCCGGTCAGAGACCGTCCCAGTGGGCACAGCCCTGGGGCCCCGGGACTGGTGAAGCCCCTGGTCTTTGTGGAGTCAGGATTTCTTTCTCGGTGGCAGGACTGAGAAGTTTGCTGTTGCCCTTGGAGAGTGGCAGGCCATCAGTTGGAGCATGGTCTCGTCATCCTTAGCTTCCCTGTTGGCTCAGACAGTTAAAAGTCTGCCTGCAATGCAGGAGACCCTATATGTCAGGAAGATCCCCTGGATAAGGAAATGGCAACCCACTCCAGTATTCTTGCCTGGAAAATCCCACATTCTCTCATTTTTTTGTTCTTTTTATAAAGTAATGATTATGGTAGAAAATCAAGAGGAAAGTATAAAAAAGGAAAATGACTATTATCTATGCATGTGTGTGTGCTGTCATGTCCGACTCTTTGCGACCCCATGGACTATAGCCTGCCAGGCTCCTCTGCCCATGTAATATTCCAGGCAAGAATACTGGAGTGGGTTGCCATTCACTTCTCCAGGGGATCTTTGCAACCCAGGGATTATAGCTGCAGTCTCCTGCTTGTCAGGCTGATTCTGTACCACTGAGCCACCTGGGAAGCCCATTCTCTATGCATACCTATTGTTTTTATTATAATTAAAACCATAGTGTGAATTGTCTGTAGACATTATTCCGTGTCGTTAAAAACTTAGTGATTTATTGGCTGCAGCTGACTCACCTCTGGGTGCACCATGCTTGCTTCTCTGGGGCTGAGTGCGCAGATTTCCCATTTCTGGCTCCCGTAAGTCATGCTGCGGTGGACACACCTGTCCATAAAATAAAATATCTTGCATAGCCCTGATTTCCTTTGGAATTTCCTAGGAGTGGAATTTCTGAGTTGAATGGCGCAAATGTTTAAATGGTCTCAATGTATATGTTAAATAACTTCTCAGAAAGTCTATACCTTGTAGCCACGAATGGTATTTGAGTGCCCTGCCCGTCTCATTGGTATTAAATATGTTCTGGGTTTAAAGAGTTGACTTTCTTAAATGACTAAACTGTACCTGGTTTTTATTGAGAAGTCCTGCCTGATAAGTGTACCCTTGAGGGCGGTGCATCACTTTGGAGGTGGAGGCTGTGGACAGGGTGTGCCTAGCCACCCGAAATGCCTGTCCATACAGTCACAGATGTCTGCATTTCACCCCTGTCCAGAGCAACGTTGCAGCTTTCTGCCACGTAGGGCTGAAGGGGAGGGTGATGGGCCGTGAGGGCCCAAGTCTGGGAAGCCAGGGTCAGCAGATGGATGGGTATAGACGAGACATTGGCTCTTGTCCCCTGAGTGTTCAGTGGGTACTTGGAACGGGGGAGCTGGGTCATCTTGTTTAGCTCCCCCAGCTCCCACAAAGCAAGTGCATAACAGTTGTCCCCATACTCCCCACAAGGAAGTCAAGACCCAGGAGAGTTAGGGAGCTGGCGTCCCAATGTCTGTCTGTTCTGAGACCTGTGTGCCCTGCACACCCCCCTCCCATGGTGCCCCCACCCGGAAAGACTAACTGCGGTGAGAACCACTGCCCGCTATCGCGCATCCCACCCAGGCAGAAGGTGTGGGCTCCCCAGACCCTGGGCGGACACGGGCAGTTTACTGTGCAGATCTGGGCCGTCGGTTTATCAGAGGACATCTGGCAGCCTTGACTTGTGTGGTAGCAAGGCAGGAATCAGGCCACATCCTCCTGTCTCTGGCGGGCAGCGCAGGGGCATCTGCTGGGGGCATCAGCGCTGCTGGCAGCTGAGACCAGGAACAGCGCAGGGGCTCCCAGCCCAGTGAAGCCAGTGTTCCACCCCCTCTCCTAGGTGACCAGGTCCTCCTCGGGTGGTCCTGGGCCTGCAGCTGCCAGCCCCACCCCAGCCCAGCTGGAAGGGCCATGGGATTCAGGCCAGGACCTGATTCAGCTGGCCTGTGGGGTGGACAGGACGGGAAGGGGCTGTGGGCCCTCCTGACCATGTGGTCTCCCTGGAGGGGATTTACAGCACAGAGACCCACCTCGTGGCCGCCCACTCTCCTCTCTGGGGGCCTGTCCTTTGGCCTCACTGGCCAGCGCTCACAGGCAGAAGGCACATTTGCAGGGTTTCCACCTCTCAAGACTCTTACTCCTGACTCTTCCAGAGCTCAGTCTGCTCTTTCTCTTGTTGTTACGTTTTTGCTATCAGTTTGATTTGTCTTATTTTTTGGTGGGGGGGTTGGGGAGTGGTATTTGGACCTTTTTTCTGCATAACAGGAAGAAATTTCTCCTGATCACAAAAATAGGAACGTGAGTGGTGGCAGCAGGTAGTGTGACCTGCAGTGTCTGAGGGGTTTAGAGGAGGCACCTCTGCACGGGGCTTTGCAGAAGGGTCCCTAGGAGCACCGACCAAAGCAGTGCTCTCGAACCAAGGTTACTCGTATTGTCTGCGACCTGCAGGCAGTCACAGGAGCAGATGGTAACAAAAGAGGGCGCTGGGGACAGGCAGGCAGTGTGCATGGAGAAGGGCCCTGTCACGTCTGGCTGTGGGATATGCGGCCTGACCTCTTCCTCCCTGGTAAAGTGTCCTCTTCCTGGTGTGGCATTTTCCCGAGTCCCCAGCTTACAGGGCCTGTTATTTTGGAAAAGTGTTATGTGAACATACCCACACCACTGCTCCCGGACTGCCCCTCCCCACCCACCCAGGTGGGTACCATTGGAGGATGTCAGGGTCAGCAGGTGGGCCCAGGGAGGAGGCATTCAGCCCCTGGGGAGCACACATGTCCTGTCCCAGCCTCAGTGTGGACCCGGGGCCTGTTTTCCTTGATGGGAATGCAGAAACTACCCCGGGCAGCCCTGCGCTCCCACCACCATCAACAGCCCCCAGCCAGGCTCCCAGCTGGCTCTGGGTGCGGGGAGGTTTGCTGAGGCCGTGCAGCTCCCCAGCTGGCCAGTGGCCTTTCCTGCGATGCTGCCCTTGTGCTTCTCTCTTGAGGCTCCCCCAGAACAGCTGGACCATTTGGAGGCCCTGTCCCTACCCCAGCCGTTGGCCTGTTCAGTCACTGTTCAGTCAGCTGTTCGGCCAGCTACCCAGGGTCCGGAGCCTCAGCTCACCAGGGCTGCCTGCAGGGACTGACACACCCCAAGATCTGCAAGGCCGCCCTCTGTGTGCCCCGGGGCTCAGGCTCCACGGCCTAAGGTACGTGGGGACTCGGCCCTCGGGTTCCTTTCAGGAAGCCCAGCCCATAGCTCCGGGCCCCAACAGCCCAGACTGGGACCCAGAGGAGGAGAGAGGAGCCCCAGGATCCTCTCTAACCTTGTGCCTGGAGCTGGTGGGTCTCGTGGGCACAGAGAAACAACCGTCTGAGGGTCAGCTTCCCCATCTCTAGGATGGGGATGGGGAGCTTATCATTTGAGTCTGTAGAGGAGCCAGTAGCCGGTGGCCCATGAGCCCTGGGCCTCCCCGCCCCAGGTTCTGTGTGTCCTGTTGAAGCCACGGCCACTGGTAACCCCACAGAATTCTTCAGTCCAGGGATGCATGCAAACCTCAGCGCCCAGGAGCAAGGTCCAGGCCCTCAGTTGTGCAGGGGGCCTTCAGCGCCTTCCCACAGCCCAAGTGTGGAAGGGGGATGGGCCTGGGGCCCCATGGGAGCATCCGGCTGTGTGTGAGTCCCCTCTGAGCAGCACAGTAGCCTCTTTTATGTGGGGAACTTTAAAAGGCCCCAGGGGGCCAGGGGCGGGGGATCAAGCAAATCAGTAATTGTCTGGAAATGTGTTAATTGTAACTAAAAAAATAAAAACTCTGGAGTTAACAGTTTATAAAGCTGTAGAGTTGAAGCGGGTCAGTGGTATGGGAGACGCACACTGCCCATTGGTCACAGGCAGGAGCTGGGCCCCCGGCCTCTCTGCTGGCCAGGCCCCTGCACAGAAGTCTGTGCTGGCCCCAGCGCACCAGGTGGACACGACCTGAGTCAGACCAGTCTGGGCTCCACATCTGGCCCTGCTCCGCACCTAGATCCTCATGCCGCTCTGAGCATCATTTTCTTGACCCGCCTAGTGGAGCCGTGGAGGACTCAGTGGAGTGTGCTGTTCCCCAGCAGGCTATCAGCTCCATCAGCTTATCTCTGCCCTCCGGGAGAAAGAAGGACAGAGGTCACCCCTGGGCCGCCCACCAGTGGGGGAGCAGGAGCAGCCGGTGGCCAGGCCCTGCCTCCAGCGGGGAACTCCAGCTCCATGCCAGGGGTGGTGGCAGAGCAAGCCTGGGGCCAGGCTTGGAGCCACAGCAGCTAGGGTGAGTGCCTGGTTCTGCCACCTGCCAGCTCTGTGGCTTCTCTGCCTTGATTTTCCCATCTGTAACATGGGTCTGCCGACAGTGCCTGCCTCATAGGTAAGAACTTGGAACTGTGCCTATTGCTGGGGACTCTGTTATTTTTTACAAGAGGCTACAGCATATCCCTTCTCTCTGGGGACAGGAAAGAGCCCTTCAGAAGCGGCCAGGAACTTGGCTCCTGTCCCCGCTCTGAGTTGGTCAGCTTAGGGGCCAGCTGCTAAAGTCTGGGCAGTTATCTGGGCTGTCCGCAGGCACCAGTGGGCTTCTAACAGGATGACCTGGGGTGTGCTGTGTCTGCCATGGGGGTCTCCTGCCTACCCAGGCTGTGACGTTGGGGACCTCCCTGCATGTGACCGCTTACCAAAAGGGTTTGTTCGCTCCCTGGATCACCGGAAAGCCTCTGCCTGCCTGTAGTCATGGCTGTGGGGACAGTGCAGGTTAGGCCTGGGGTCTGGGTGGGCAGCAGCTTTCCAGCCTGCCCCCCTGAAAGCCTAGAGACCCAGCCAGGAAGAGCTCAGTGGAGAGGGCAGGGAGGGGCAGAAAGGCCAGGTGGGTCCCCCGGTCTTGCCCCGCAGGAAGCCAGGGGTGCAGGGATCCGCCCTCATCTCTGGCCCTGGCCTGCGGACATCACCAGGGGTGGAGCGGCAGGCTCATGTGTCCCGGGGTGACCCCCGCGAGCCATGCCCCCGCCTCTGCCCTCCGCCACACTGCCATCTGCTTCGAGTCCCACCTGTGCCCTCCCGTACACGCGCGCTCACTGTGGACACGGTCCTGTGGAGAGCACCCTCACCACTGCCGTTCCACACTGTCTAGACCTGTGTCAGACTGCGCTCGACCTTCTGCTCGCTCCCGTCGCTTGGCCTGGTGCATGAGGCTTATCTGTGTGGCTCCGTGACCTGCGTGTGTAGCTCACATGTCCTTTTCCTTCTGCTTTGTCCCAAGATCAGATGGGAGACGTGTTTCGCAGGCCAGGTGACAGTGACCGGACTTCCCCACCCTCCGTGTCCCCGGAAGTGAAGCCAGGGAAGGCAGGCCACCCGCGGCTCTGCTGGACATGGCCAGCGCCCTCCAGACGAGCTCCGCTGACACACCACCCCACTTCCTACCCTAGCCGTGCCTGAGGCCCCCACCACTTGGCTTGTGAGGTGTTGCCATTTCTGCCAAACCAGTGAGATGGTCCTCTGTGGTCTTAGCACACATTTCTTTTCCTGTGACAGGCAAGATGGGCATCCTCTCATGTGGTTACTGGCCACGGAGGTTCCCTCCAGATGCTCACCTACTCACAGCTTTGGGCTGTATCTCCCTGAGAGGTGGCTTGTCCCTTTGTGTGTCCTAGTACGAAGTTCTGTGCGTGCTGTGCTTGGCGGGCAGCTCCCCCTGACCGTTCTGCTACTGCCTGTGGGTCTGGGCATTTGGTTTACTGGTGCCTGGACCCGGTGGGGCCCAGTGGACCAGACGTGTCCTTGTCCTTGTGCCGATGGCCCCACGTACACCTGCCGGAATGGGAGGGGCATGTACCTGCTGACCTGGGAACTCCTCTGGGACCCCTTTGTGGTAGGGACCCAGCCAGAGGCTCGGAAGGGTGAGTGAGTAGACAGGTGGCCGGCTGATCATCCCCCCTGCAGCAGGGAGGCCCCGGGACCCTCATCTGAGTCCGTCCTCAGCAGCACCCAGAGCAGCAGCTGCACAAGCCCAGAAAGCCAAACAGGCGGTCTTCCTGCCGTATCTCACCCCCATCACCTCTGCTTTGTGAGGTCCCAGTGAGAACAGGCTAGAAGAAGGATCCTGCAGCCAAAACCAGAACCTGGAGCCCAGTGCTCTGAAGCCATGGCACCTCCCTTCCCCTGCTGATGGAAATATGGGCAGGGCTTTCCCAGAGGACTGACCTCAGCAGCCCCCAGCCTACTATACCTCCAGCCAGGTGCCTGGTCCCCCCATCTGCAGCAGCCACACCCCAGGACTTAACCCCTGCATGACCCTTCTCTAGAACAGCTTCCCACATCCTCCTGGAAAGGCACTTGGGGCAGGGCAGCCTTGGCATGCAACCCCTAACTTGGCCCCCGCCTGGGCTACCTCCCACACCGTTCATGTAAGAGTTAGCTCCAGGGCTCACAGCAGGCGTTTGTGGCCCGTGGGCAGTGGGCGAGCATCTCCCCTCGGAGTTACGAGCTTGAAAGGCTCACATGTAAATATTTACCTCCCTGGAGCATCGGTGTCCTTGGAAAACGAGGACCTGTACCCACGGAGGTTTTGTGTTTGCGTCACTGCTACAGGAGGTGGGCTCAGCTGTCTCACTGTCTCAAAGCAGTGAGAGTCTCCTCCAAGTCCTGGGTGAAGTAGGATCCTCGGGGATCCTACTCACAGGAGGAAGTCCTCCAGCCAGACCGTGGTCGGGGAGGCAGGGGCTGGGGAAAGCCCCGATTCCTGTGCTCCCCGCTTATACAGGGTGCTGTGTACATTCTGGGAGTGGGGTGAGCAGGTGTCCTTGCCCAGGGATGCAGTCTGGGGACAGACAGTGGCTGTGTCAGCAGTCAGCCTGGGTGCCAGGCCTGCCTCACTCCCACCCTACCATTAGGCCCTCACCTTGCAGATGAGGAAACCAAGGTACCAAGAGCCTAAAGGGCTCGTCACCCATGGTCACACGTCACAGGGCTGGGACTCACACTTGGCCTGTGGCCCTTAACGTCTCCCCAGTGGCAGGGAGAGGGGAGGGTCCCCCAGAGGGGAGAGCCAGGCATCAGCCAGGCATACAGGGCTCAGACTCACCACACTGCCTGCCTGTCATGGAGGGAGACGTAGCTGCTTTGAGGGTGGGCTTTCTCCGCAGCCCAAGATGGTACAGGGTCCTGGGGGGAGACCCCTGGTGACTTCTGACCCCCCTCCTCTGGCCCAGCTGGGCGAGTAGCCGCCCTCCGGAAGCAGCTGAGCCATGAGGTCTGATGCGTTGCTCCCCAAAGGAGAGAATGGAGGCAGGTGGAACGCATGGGCTCCAGGGGGTTGGAGGTTTCTGATGTCACCTGTGAGGGGGGGCCCTGCCAGGCAACTACACAGTGTGGGAGCACAGTTCTCGCCTGCCTGGGGCACCACAGCCTCACCTGTCCAGCCTCCCAGCCTGGCCATTCTGGAGTCCTCTTCCCCCAGTCGCTGTAGCCCCCCAGCCTCTGTCCCAAAGGAGAGGCTGCAGCTTGGGCACAGCCCCCCGCCCCCCATTCCCTTAGCGAGCAGGTCGGCAGGCAGGCAGCGTGCTCCCCTCAGACGAGCCCAGACAGAAGGCTGCTTGTTGGCCCCCGGTCTGAACCCTGCAGAAGTTCAAGGCCCACTGCGTCCTGCTTTCAGACCATCCCTCAGTCAGGAAGCCCAGGCCTGAAAGGAGAGGTCTGTCCTTTGCTTTCCTGGAAGCCTGGCTGGCAGAGTGCCCAGCGGAAAATACCGTTTGTATCAAGTCAAATGCGGTCACATTTCAGACAAGTGGGTCAGAGACAGGCAACGGGATGGTGGGGGGTGGGAGGGCTTCCCCAGAGCAGAAGTGGACCCCCAACCCCAATCACTGGATCAAAAGGGGGCCCAGTGGGCATCAGACAGGACTTGCCACAGGGCACAGGCTGCTCGCCGGGGCGGTCTGTCAGCCCCTGTCGCCCGCCCTCAGCCCTGCTGTCTTTGGCCACCTGGCCCTCTGCTGGCCAGGCCAGAGGCAGCCTGAGGGGGTACCAGGCATGGAGGGACAGTCCCAGAGCTGCCGAGCGGGGCGGGGGCGCTGACTGAGTGCAGCCCCCACCATGGGCCAGAGGTGGGGTGGCAGGCAGGGGTGGGCCTCCTGCAGAGGTACCACACACGAGCCGAGCATGCCCAGAGGAGCTGCCGTTCAGAGGGTCACCGTGTTAGCACACCCTCAGGGTGACGGCCTGCACTGTGTATGGCAGTCGCCCCCCCCCCCACAGTCCACCCCAGCTCTGACCCCCGACCCCAGAGTCAGCTGGCACAGGAGTCTGAGATCTGTGGGCCCGCCGCTGTCGCCTTAACCACCTGGCGCTCTGTGCATGGACCTCTTTGAGTCCTTAAATTCGTTTAGCAAGTTTTGACTGAGTGCTCCCTCAGTGCAGTCTCCAGAAGGGTGCTGCCGGTGTGGAATCCTGGCCCCCAGCCGTCCCTGCCAGGGCTGCCCAGCTGTGTCTGATGGGCAGCCAGAAGTCGGGGGCCCCAGGCTTCACGGCATCCAGCACCACCATCGGATGGTGCCTGAAGCCCCCCTCAGTTCCCGGGCAGCACACGGGCCTTGGCCCCTCAGGTGGGGACTCTGCTGCCCGCTTTCTCCACGTGACGCCCAGTCAGGGTCCCTGCACACGCACACCCTCTGCCCCCAGTGGCTCTGCGGGACTCTGGGCACTTGGCCGTGGCCTGCAGGGACCCATGGGCACGGCACTGCCCCAGGTATACCGTGAGAGCCTCCGCTGTCCTGTTACCAGTGGGGAAGCGGAGGCACAGAACAGTCAGGGAGCTACCGAGGGTCCCCAGGCTCAGACCCGAGTGTCCAGGTAGGTGTGGATCCCATCTTTCTCATCCGCACCCGTGGCTGCAGCCCCTTAGCCGTTGTCACTCAGCAGGGGCCGTGTTCAGATGGCCTGCCGGGCCTGCCCAGGCAGCAGCGACCGAGGGAGAGGCCATCGCGGAGGCAGCTGGTGTCCTGGTGGGGTCTGAGGTTGCCTGGAGCCAGTCCACTCTGCCCCATGTACAGCAAAAGGGAAGCTCAGGGTTGTGGAAAGTTTTGTGCTGGACCTGAAAACTAGTTTTTTTAATATTTACTTTCCGTTTTTCTCCCTAAAACAGCAATATGTATCATAGCTCAGGAATTGCCTGGGAGTCATGTGGCCTGGACAGGGCCTCCTCCTCTCACTCTGCCTCTCTGGGGAGGCCTCTGCCCTGTGGTCACACTGTGTACTGCCAGGGGCCAGGCAGGAGTCTTTTCTGACTGCCTGGGAATCGACTTTATCCAGGGGAAGAATGGTGGGCACATGGACGGGCTGGCACTCTGCCCCGACTCCGCCCTCAGGCCCAGCTGTGACCTCAGTGGGTCTGGCGGGGGAGACGCAGGGCAGCCGAATCCCAAGGGCACACAGCACCGCAGTTTCCGCAGGGTGGGCAGGCTGTGGTTGGCAGGGCCACAGTCTTGGACCTGCACACTAGTGTTCCTGAGGTCAGAACCAGCACCTGCCCTCCATCCTGTGCACACACCCAGCAGCTCCTGGGCTGATGCCTGCTGGGTCAGCACCCGGCTCCCAGCCCCACGCCTGCCCTGCACACTTCCAGGGTGAGTGCCGACGGGCGCAGCTGTGGGGAGCATGGCATGGCCCCTGCTCTAGCTTGGAGGCCCCTTTTGTGATGTCTGCGCCACCTCACGGAGCAGCTGAATTCCTCAGGGACATGCACCCCCCCCCACCCCAGGAGAGGGCAGGGTGAGGGGCTGGGAGCCTCCAGGACTGACCAGAGGCTGTGCAGGGCACCCAGACATTCAGGTGGTCACACAGCCGCACACGCGCCTGGTCGCAGCTTGTGCTGCAGGGCCAGTGGTGACTCAGAAACACCCTGGAACAAGGATTCCTCTTTCCTTCCAAGTGGCTGACACTTTGAGACATTTCCTCCCATTTGATTCCTTCCCGCTAGCCGTGTTTAAGAGCTGAATGGTTTTTCCACTCTGTGGCTGGGCCACCCCTTCATCCCTGCCCCCTCAGAACAGGCCGGGACATTAAGGAAATAGTGTGTTCATGGAAAATTTGCTCTTGTTGTAAAAGTAGGGCCAAGCCCTCAGCCCCCTGCCCCCAGAGACCTGGGCCTGGGCTCTGCAGGAGGCCATCTAGGGGTGAACGGCCAGACTCCTCAACAGCTGGGCCTTGGGGCTCCCTGCCTCTCTCCTGCCTCACAGGAGTAGGGCCCCTGGCTGATGACATCTGTCCTGGTTTCAGGCAGGTGTGACTGGGATGAGGGGCCTGTGAATTAGATGTGAGAACTCAGGGTCACAATTTGCTTGAAGGGGCCCCGGAGTCCGTTTGTCAGGTAGAGCCGGGCAGCCTGCCTGGCTGGGGTCTGATGCCCCTCGCTGCCCTGGCCTGGGCCATGGAATGGAAATGTGGTGGTTGGGTGTGGAGGGCATGAAGAGGCCAGCAGGACCCCTGGCCCCAAGGTGGGGGTGTGCAGCCCCCTGCAGCAGCCCCCCAGCCTCTGCCTGGCGGATGAGCAGCGTTTGCAGGGCCGGAGGTTGGGAAGAGGCCGTGAGCTTCTCTCCACCAGAGCCCCTCCCGGTTGGCCTCTGTCCCACTACCATCGGGGTCCTTCAAGATAGGCCCAAGCCACTGGAACTCTTTTGTGGGTCCCGGCTCCCGGCTGAGGCCCTGAGCATAGAGCAGGTCGTGACCTTCAGAGGCACCCCAGCTCAAGCCCTCTATGTTCCTCACCCGTTTCACTCTCCAGTAAGTGTGATGCCTCTGTGCCTCAGTTTCTCCATCTGTCCACTGGGGCCAGGGCTGCTCTTCAATACCCCTGAGGGCGAGAAGCGTGGCCTGCTGGGGTGCCTGACACCCAGGGAGGGTCCCCGAGGAGAGCGCATTGCCCGCCATCCCTTCTGTCCACCCCTGCGTCACAGGTTTGAGACCAGGGAACCCTGAAAGGGCTCCCCGTTGTCTCCTTGCCTCCCTGGGCTGAGCTTGAGGTCTGTGCCACGTTGGCTTTGAGAGTGCTGGGCCACCCGCGGGGCAGAGGCCTGGAGCCCTGGGTAGTTTGTTTGCCAGGAGTGTGGGACAGCAGAGCCCCGCCTCGCAGGCAGTCGGGGTTAGGGACCGCATCGTTGGCGTGGCGTGCCAGGAGTGGCTGTGTGCCCCTGTGCCCACCAGACGAGGCAGGTGCTTGCTGCCCCCTTGCTCTGTTCAAAGCACAGAAGCGGGATTCTCAGCAAGGTCATGCCCTCGGCTCATCTTGGTCCTGTCCGCCCCCTGCCAGGAGAGCTGAGGATGTGCCCCATCTGCCATGGTTGGGGGCAGGTTTAGACTGGGCGAGTTCCATTTGTCACCCCATCACTGAGGCTCTCAGGAGTGGCTGTACACAGAGAAGGGCTGCCTTCTTTCCTGAGAAGCCTGGTCCGGTTTTGCCTGAAACTTGCTCAGCCAGGACTGGCTGCAGACATTCCACTGGAGAAGAGGTGTGTGTGTGTGTGTGTGTGTTACTGGAGAAGAGGGGTGTGTGTGTGTGTCCACTGGCTGCAGACATTCCACTGGAGAAGAGGTGTGTGTGTGTGTGTGTGTTACTGGAGAAGAGGGGTGTGTGTGTGTGTCCACTGGCTGCAGACATTCCACTGGAGAAGAGGGGTGTGTGTGTGTGTGTGTGTGTGTGTGTGTGTGTTACTGGAGAAGAGGGGTGTGTGTGTGTGTCCACTGGCTGCAGACATTCCACTGGAGAAGAGGTGTGTGTGTGTGTGTGTGTGTGTTACTGGAGAAGAGGGGTGTGTGTGTGTGTCCACTGGCTGCAGACATTCCACTGGAGAAGAGGTGTGTGTGTGTGTGTGTGTTACTGGAGAAGAGGGGTGTGTGTGTGTGTCCACTGGCTGCAGACATTCCACTGGAGAAGAGGGGTGTGTGTGTGTGTGTGTGTGTGTGTTACTGGAGAAGAGGGGTGTGTGTGTGTGTCCACTGGCTGTAGACATTCCACTGGAGAAGAGGTGTGTGTGTGTGTGTGTGTGTGTGGTGATAATACACATCAAATAAAATTTGCCACTTACCATTTTAACAGTTGTTCAGTGTGTGACTCAGTGGCATTAAGCGCAGTCACACTTGTACCGCCATCATCACCCCCATCCGCCTGCAGAACTTGCCTGTCTTCCCCCAACTGAAACTCTACCCACTGAGCAGACTCCCCGCTCCCGTCCCGCAGCCCGTTACTGCCCCCCTTCTACTCTCCGTTTCTGTGAACCTGACTCCTCAAGGGACTTCATGTAAGTGGAATCAGATGGCATCTGTCCTTTTTGACCGGCTTATTTCGCTGAAGATGATGTCCTGAAGGTCCGTCCATGTTGTGGCAGGTGACGGAATTTCTTCCCTTTTTCAGAGTGAACAGCGCACCATTGCACGTGTGTGCCATGCTTTCCTTTCCCACTTACCATTTGATGGACAGTTGGGTTGCTTCCACCTCTTGTTCCTGGGAGTGGGTATAGAAGTATCTGTCCACGTCTCTGCTTTCCATTGTTTTGGTGGAACTGCTGGGCCACAGGATAATTATATCTAATATTTTTAGGGAACCGCCATCCTGCTTCACTTTCCCATCAAGGATGCACATATATAAAGACTCAGTTCCTCCGCATCCTTGCCAACATGTCTTCTGCTGCTGCTTGGCGGCCGACTGGTCATGACCTAGGGCAGGAGGGTCTAGAATGTGGTGCAGAATGACGGCACGGGTGTTGCTTAGGGTCTCAGGAGGAGTCTGGCAAAGCCAGGTTCAAACTCCATGTGCCTGGACGTTGGGGAAGGCTGCAGGCGGGGGGACAGTGCTGTGTGGAGTTGGGGGCAGGTGCAGAGGGGAGTGGGCAGCTCCCCCCACCCTGGCTCCAGAGCCGAGCTGACGACTGGCAGCTGTGCGGTGTGCTTGGCCCTGCAGTGACCTCAGTGTGGACCCACGACCGGGGCCAGGCCCACACCCTGGGAATCCCAGCGTGGCTGGTTCCGCTTCTGCCGGGCTCAGCACGGCCGTCTCGTCGTCTGAGGACGGCTGGAAGACTGAGCAGGCCCGGTCCTGGCCACAGAGCCCTGCCCTATGTGGCAGGCAGACCCCTCCACCCTTACTCGCTATGGTGTCAGTTCCTCAGCCCCGCCTGCTCTGGGCAGCAGCTGGGTCTTTGCTCGGGCGGACGGCCTGCCCGCTCTCCCAGTGACCTGCGGGCACGCGTGTAGCCTTCTTGAGTCAGGCCACCCCAGTGTCCTCTCTGCCCGTCCGTCCCTGGGGTGCCATGCTGGCCAGGCTCGAGGGTGCTGGGAGCACGTGCCGAGCTCTTAGGGCCTTGGGGACCCTGGACTCACACGGCGTCCCTGCCTAGGGTGGGCTGTGGCTCAGGGGTCTCAGGCTATAGTGCTCCTGCTGCTCCTCCCCTGGGCACAGGGCTTTGAATGGCAGGCAGCACACTTAGGGGGCACCTGGCGCCCCCTGCAGGCTTGTTGCCTTCACATTCCTGCTTCCCGATTCCCACCAGGACGCGTTCCACCGCAGGACAGCGCGCTGGCCTTTGCCTCTGAGGCTGTCGCTCGGCAGCCGAGGCCCTGGGTGCACAGAGGCGGGATGGGCAGCGCCCTGGAGGCCGCGGCCCTTTGGCCAGCCATCCAGACACAGTTCCAGCCATGGTTTTCTCCTTCCTCATGAGACGTTTCCAAAGCGTGCATCCCCACTTCTGCATCCTCCTGGGAGCCAGGCAGTGAGGATCCCTAATGGATCCCCAGCCCTCCCTCCAGAGCCCCCGTGGGGTTGACTGTGGTGTACAGAAGACAGGGGTGCCAGAGGCTGTGCAGGGGCCATGGTCCCGCCCTTCAGGACGCACTCAGACCCATCTTGCAGCGCCCTCGCCTGGGTCCCATGGGTGCTGTCCACCCTGCTTCTCCACACAAGCTGCACACACCTTGACATGTGCTCTTGGCCAGCAAGGAGTCCACCCCCAGTGCATGGGGGCCCATGGCTTTGCTGCTGCTGATGCTCTTCAGCCTCCAGGGTCCTTCCTCTCTAGGAGTCAGAGAGCTGGTTTCTGGGAAGTCCAGAAGCCACTCTCCTGACTGCCTGCTCTGTACACAGAAGCGACCTGATGGGTGAACGATGGTGGCCGAGCCCACCACCCTTCACTGCTTTTGTTCGGGGCCTCAGGGAGCGAGTGTCAGGCTCCCTGATCAGCTTCATTCCCAGCCTCGGAGCCTGAGTCATTCTCTGAGTCCTTGCTCTGCACCAGGCCGCATGCTGGCCCTGGGGACCAGGGCAGGTGGGCCAGGCTAGTGGGAGACAGGCCAGGAGAAGGAAAAAACCACAGCATGGTGGAGAGGTGGGCAAGGGCAGGGAGGGTCGGAGGGGAGAAGGAGGGTCCCTGGAACAAGACTGGGGAGCAGCACTTCTTGGCGTGGAGGTGCACGTGCAGTTGGGGGCTGGGTGCCTGATTCATTCGGGGTCCCTGCTGCACACAGAGGGCTTGCCTACTGGGGCAGAAGGACACAGCATGGAGGGTTACTGAGCAGGTGAGCACTTCAGCCAGGGCCCCTGAGACAGAAAGCTTCAGGCCATGCATGCACAGCTAAGAACCTGCAGCCACACAGAAGACCCCAGACTTGGGCCTGGATGTCCCCAGGGTCATCTAGGGTCATCTTCAGGGACCGTTTGTGGCAGGAGTGGGGTCAGAGTTGGAAAGGAGAGGCAGGTAGTGTCACAGAGGGTGAAGAGCATGGGGCCAGAGAGGAAGGCAGCGAACCTTCACTCAGATCCCTAAGGGAGCCCCCTCCCCAGGGACCTGGCACGAAGGAGGCAGACATCAGCCACACTCGTTGTGGCAGGTATGTGGGGTCTGCCCTTGATCTGTCAGCCCAGCTCTGAGGGTGACGATGGGCTGAGTGGCTCCCATGACACAGGGACCTCGGTCCTAAAAAAGACCTGTGTCTCCAAGAGAACCCGCAGGGCCCGAGTCCCTTGGAAGCGCTGGGAAGACCTGGACTGGGATGGCCCTAGGTCTACAGCAATGGGGGTGGCTCTCCATAGACCCGCCTGAAGCGCCCAGTGGGCCAGGCCCACAAGGAGCCCAACAGACAGGCCTTGGCCATGGGCTTTGCCCGCCCTGAACCTTGCGGAGACAGACGTGACCAGATGGGAACGCTGGCCTGACCATGAGTGTCTGGGGGAAGCAGATAAGGTGGCCTGCCCTCCAGGGGGCGGCTCAGCCTGTGCCGCAGCCCCTTGGACTTGTCTAGAGAGGCCCTGAAGGGGTGGGTGCCCCATAGTCGGGGCCCCTCGGTGCCCTGATCTCTAGGCCTGAGCTGTGACCTCTCCCTCCTCACATCCCTCGTGCTAGCCACACCCTGAGCCAGGAGGGGGCCCCCAGGTCCTGCCTGCTGCCACAGTGGGACGGTGGGCAGCCTGTCCGTGCTGGGACATGTCCGCTACCATGGGAGCAGAGCAGCAGTGACCAGAGGCGTTGGCGGGGCCAGGCAGAGCCCTGACCACAGCCCCGCTGCCAGGCTGCCTCACTTGCACAGTATTTTTTGGGATCTGTGTCTCGGCATCGTCCCGCATTAGTCAAGCCGTCCTTTGCAGGTGGAGCCTGTCAGCTGACTACCCTGCCCACCGCTGTCCCCCACCACCCCCCCCCCATGCCATGAGTCACACCCACAGCCCTGGGCGACCCCTGAATCCGGGGCCCTGCCCGCTTACTCAGAAGCTGCTCCTGTGCTGCATGACAGCCTGGGCCTCTGCCCCACACCCACAGCCCGGAGGGCCCCACGTGCTGCTGCTGCCCGTTCGCGTCGGCACACCAAGGGACTTCTGGGTAGCCTGGCAGTGCCCCCGCCAGGGAAAGGGTGCCGGATCAGATGCTGGCATCCGCCCTGTCCTCTCCCATCGTCAGACCTGGAGAGCCCTGCTGATGGGCGGTTTGGCCTGGCTTCTCCTGGGAAGCAAGCCCCTGAGCTTCTGGACACCGAACACTCTTTGCCCTTTAGTACAAGGCTCCAACCCTGGGTGCTTCTGTGTCCAGGCTCGTGTGGGCCTGGGCCCACCGCTTGCTCATCGGCACGTGGTGTGGGTGTCGCCGCCTCAATTGCTGGGCCTGAGTGTGTGGTTGTAGCTGAGCCAGAATCCCGCCGGGCTCAGCCTCTAGGGCAGGACAGGCGTGGGTGACTGGGGACAGCCCCTCTCAGGTCTCACCCCTTTCACCTGAGCTTGTCCTTGTTTTGGTGGAGGACCGGGGGCTGGCTCGGCCTGGCCCACTGGCCTCCGGCCCAGCTCTTCCTGTGCAGTCCTTTCCCCCAGCGCTGCCTGGTGCAGCCTCCCCTCGCTGGTTCCCTCCACCCCAGAGAGACAGGGCTCCTCCTCTGGGCATGCAGGGGCCTTCTCCTGGGCCAGAGCCTCTCCCTGTGGCCACCCTGGCATCAAGGAGCTTCGCGGGGGTTTGCCTGCCTGGGTTGAGGGGAGAGTGTGATCCAGGTGATCCTGGCCCATGATGGAGTTAGATGGAGGGAGGGGAGCACTGAGAACCGTCTCCTAGGAGGCACGGTTCCGCTCGGGCGGGAGGGCGCCTGTGGGCCCCTCAGCCAAACCAGATGGAGTGCGAGCAGGCCCCGGGGCCAGAGCCTTCTGAGCTCAGGGCAGAGCAGTCGGGACTCATCCTCGCAGGGGCTATTCCCCTCCGGTCAGTCCATACTCCTCCTGTTTCCTGAGTACAAATAGAGAAGGGGCCAGCTGATTGAGACAGTGAGGGCCAGTGCCAGGAAGCAGGAAATAGGCTGGGAGAGGCCTGGCCCCACATCCTGCTGCCACGTGGGCACTGTTGGACCACTTGCTCCAGACGACACATCAGCCTCTGGAGACCCCAGGTCAGCAGCCAGGGGCTCTTCCTCGGGGCCGGAAGCCAGCCCACTGAGCTCACTCGGAAGCAGGCGTTCAGGCAGCTGACGCATCTGCTGAGCTCACCTGGGACCAGGGCCCTCCCTGCCCAAGGCCCAGGCCCCAGGAGGCTTGGCACAGGGAGCATGCATAGCTGCCCAAGTCTCCAGAACCCTCAGGCCCCCAAGAGCAACCCAGACCTTACCCGTGGGTCACTCCAGGTCCCAGCAGAGAGCACTGAGTGTGCAAAGCAGCCCCCTCCCCGAGCCGGGTTCTGAGGGTGAAGCCTGCACACGGGTGCTCAGCAGAGACGTGGTAGACAGACAGACTCCTTCCTGTCGTTTCATCGTTAGACTGGAGAGATGCAGCCGGGAGAGCAGGAGCATCTTTGCCCCATAAATTTTTGTCGTAGAGAAAAGACATCGGACTCTTTCCCCACTGGGACCATGTTTATTCTAGGTTCTTTTGGATACTTTTTCAAGTTATAGAAATTCTCTTCTAATCATGAATAATTATTTAACTTTACATAACATAATTTTACGTAACTTCTTACGTATCTGTTGATGTCTGTGATCTGTTGGTGTGAAAATCCATATGTGGATTTTCTCATGTTAAATCATCCTTGCATACCTGGGATTACCTGATTTAGTCATAGTGTCATATATTTTATATGCTCTGCTGGATTTGATTTGACAAGATTTTTGTTTGCAGTTTTTTTACATCTATATTGAGAATGAAGAGTTGCAGTATTCCTTTCTTCTCCTGTGTATGTGTGATTTTGGTATTGGGGTTATGTTGGCCTCATAGAATGAGTTGGGGGTGGAGGTGTGCGTTTCCTTGCTATTATCTGTAAGAGTTTGCATGAAGTTGGGTAATCTGCTTTTAAAATTTGGTAGAAAGTTTCTGTTTAGGAATTGTCCCTTCACTTTTTATTTTGAGAAATGTCAAACCTACAAAGTACTTAAAACAGTAGTAAAACCTTAAACCTTTCCCCTAGAAACACACTGCTATTAATGCCTGTCATTTTGGCACGTTGTAGATGTGTGTACCGTCCCTTGTTCTCTTGTGTGTGTGGCTGTGTATGCATGTACTTTGTGTGTATACATGTACTTGTGTATGTGTGTATGCATGTACTTGTGTGTCTGTGTATGCATGTACATGTATGTCTGTGTATGCATGTACTTTGTGTGCATACATGTACTTGTGTATGTGTGTATGCATGTACTTGTGTGTCTGTGTATGCATGTACTTGTATGTCTGTGTATGCATGTACTTTGTGTGTATACATGTACTTGTGTATGTGTGTATGTATGTACTTGTATGTGTGTATGCATGTACTTTGTGTGTATGCATGTACTTGTGTGTGTGCATGTACTTGTATGTCTGTGTATGCATGTACTTGTGTGTATCTACATGTACATGTGTGTCTACATGTATGTGTGTGTATACACTTTACTTCTGTGTGTGTCTGTGCTTGGTTTTGTTTTGTTGCATTTTGGCAGAACTGTGTGAAACTAGGCTACAGACATTCCTCAGTACACGAAAACCTGTAGGAAGATTTTTAACTCCTGCTTCGATTTTTTTTTTTTTTTTTAAGCTTATGGGGCTACTTGTGAGTTTTCTATTTCTGACTGACGGCTTCTCTCTCTCTCTCTCTCTCTCCTGCACATTCTCCTGGTGCCCCTACCCATGGATGGCAAGAGCAGGTGAGTTCATTCTGGCTGTTTCCTCTCTCGTGGCCCTCCTCTCCTGCCTTCTGGCCAGGCAGGGGTCCCTGGGATGGCGTGGGGTCTGTAGTGCGTGGTGAGGAAATAGATACAGAGATGTTCCTTGGGTTGCCTTTCAAGGCCACATAGCAGCTAAGTGGCTGAGCTCCTGGCAGGCAGGGACCCCTTTTCCTGGTGCATCCTGCCCCAGCTCCTCCTGGAGACCCTGCCTCCGGGGTCAGTGGCAGACACACACACCAGTTATTGCTCTCATGACTGAGTGGCTTTAGCTGAGGACCCCTTGAGCCTCAGGTTGCCTGTCTGACAGTGGTGCCCGCCCCAGAGTTGGTGGGAATAAAGCAAGTGAGTGCCAGGTGGGCCCCTGCCACAGAAGCACTTGGAGGGGCTCCTGAGGCGGCCTGGGGGTCCCTGGATCTGGTTCACTGCCGAGCTGCCCGCCCCCCCAGCTCCCGGGTGGTTGCCCCCAGGAATGTGCAGACCGCAGTGCAGGAGAGGGCAGGATGCGGCAGTCAGTTTGGGCGTCACGTGGCTTTTGTCTGGACCATGTGCTGTTTAGGTTCTGACTTTCTGTATCAAGGAAAAGCAGCTCCTATTCAAAGAGCCCGTGAGACCATCATCCCCTGCTCTGCCCTGTGCATGGAGCAGGGGGTGTGGTCAGCCCCTCCTCTCTGCTCAAAGCCCTCGTGCTGCCACAAGGGAGGGGACAAGGAGGATTCATCCAGGAAGAGGGGTATCATGGAGCCTGGAGCCAGCCGCCAAGTGTGGGGTCAGAAGGCTGAGCCTGGAGGGAGTATCAGGCTACCCCCAGTGGTCCCCCCAACGAGCACTGACCCCGCTGGCCCCCAGATAAGCAGTAACTGGTGGTCTATGGCTTTGGAGACATTTGCACAGCCGCAGGAAGGCCCAGAGCTCCCTAGGCCTCTGACTTCGCACCTCTAGTGAGAAAATCAGGTTAGATCAGGCACACAAAGGGCCTTTAATCTTTTTGTCTGTTTGCTTTGTAATACTTGCTTGGTTATATAAAACTGGGAAAATAACAAAAAGTTAGAAGCAGAAGAAAAAGTTGCCTGGAGCTCCAGCCTGGGGCCAGGCCCCCTCCACATTTGGCGTGTGCTGTGTTTCTGCCGTCTTTCCTCTGTGCCCACTTTGTGTTGTCCAGAGCTGGCATCAGGTTGTGACACGAACCCTGATGCGGTGCCTTTGCTCATCATGCATATGTGAGGTGTGCCCCTGTGCCGTTGCAGGGCCCCAAAAGGGCTGTCCCGCTTGCCGTGGGGTCGTCAGATGTAGGTTTCAAGCCCCCTGAGCTTTCTCGAGGCCCTGAACTGTTTGTGACCTGGCAGGGCTGGTGTCCGCTGAGCTGTGCCCTTCTGCATGGGCCTTCTGTGCTGCTCCTGACTGCTGTGGGGCATGTCCCTGGCACAGAGACACAGAGGCTGGCATGGCTGGCAGACGATGGGAGCAGGTGGAGCCTGGCATGTGTGCGGCGTGCCCTGGCAGGGCCTGACACTGCCCCCAGGCCACACTCTCCATCCTTCAGGCCGCAGCGGGTCTGCAGCCAGAGCTCAAGAGGACATGGGAGGACCAGCAGAGACTGGGAAGCACAGAAAGTGACCCGGAGAGCTCTTGGCCGAGACTCAAGCTGATGACAGGAGACGAAGGCTCTGCAGGCAGGTCTCAGGCCCCATCACTGAGCACACAGCCCCTCCCGAAGAAGGAGCAGGCTTGGCCACCTTCACTTTACCCCAAGGTGGGCACATGTGATGTTCAGTGAAAGTGAAACCTCCAGCCAGTGTCAGAAGCCAGAAAGTGCCAGGGGGCAGGCGTGTGTGAACAGCAGCCCCTTGCGGCCCTGCTGATGCCAGGCTGGTCACCTCCTGAGCAGCCCCTCCCTGTCTAGAGCCCTGCTCAGGAGCCATGGGTGGGAGCCCAGTGGAGTTGGAGGGCAGGGGAGGCTCCCTACTGCCTTTGGGTGGCCCTGGACGGAGCACCGCTTCTGATGATCGGTCGGCAGTCCAAGGCTGGGACACCCTCACCGTCGTGGCTTTGGGGACAGCGGGCAAGCTCCCAGAAAACCGCCAGTCAGTCAGTCCTTTGTTCAGTGGAGAGGACATCCCTGGAGAGGCCTGTGCTTGGGTAGGTGGAGTGTAACCCCAGGCTTGGCCACAGCTGGGAGGACAGGACCAAGTGGATCCTCTTGTGACCTCAGGCAGGTCAGCCACAGCCTTTCCAGTCACCGGCCTGGAGGGGGTGTCAGTGCTGGGCGTCGATGCTGGGTCCATCAGTGTCAGGGATGGCGGGACGTGCGTGGGTCTGTGCAATGGGAGGCCCGCTGTGGGTCTGTGCAGCCCCGCCCAGCACAGCAGGATCTGTTCCCGCTTGCGCCTGCAGGCGGCCTCACCCGCACCTTCACGGGCAGAGCACCCAAGCCCCCAGTGCTGGACGTGTTGCCTGAGAGGTTCTTGAAGGGTGATCACCGCGGCCAAGGCCCGAGAGCAGCTTGCACCACAGGCTGGAAGCAGGAGGCAGACTGAGGCGGGGGCCTGCGGAGGCCACGCACCGCCGGCCGGCTGCTCGCGGCTCCCAGCGCTCACTGCGGGCCTCTCCTCCCCCTGCCTGAGCCCAGGGCTCTGCCCCCTCAGTGTGTGTAGGCCTGGGGCTTAAGTCACACACACCCCTGCCCCATGAGTGTTCTGCAGGGGCCTTGTGAGGGTCCCGCGGGATCATGAAGGTCGGGGGCTTAGGATGAAGGCCAGGCTTCCTGCAGACGTGGGGATCCCTCCGCCTAGTCACTCGCCTCGGATCACAGCGCCAGGACACGGCGCCGCCACGGCTCACACTCCTGTCTCTTGCACACACAGCCTCCTTACCGGGACAGCTGTTTGGGCGCCGCAGGGCCTGTGTCCGTGCTGGCCCAGGCAGCGGGCTGGGGCTCTTAGCTCCCGGCACCGCCCCTCTGAGCCAGCACTGGGTGTCACTGACAGCCGAGGTGCCCACATGGGTAGGAAGACAATGTATGAACCTCCAGGCAAAGGTGTGAGGCACAGGGCGCCTGGGAACGGCCTTCTGCTCCTCTGGACTTGTGGGAAGGCCCCATCCCAGGTCCCGCAGCCTGGAGGCCAACAGCCCGGCTCCCATGTCCCCCTTTCAGGCAGCCCCACACAGTCTGTCAGCCCCCTCCCGACAGCTTGAACATACCAGCCCTGGCCTGTGGGGGGCGCACTGCGTGCCAGGGCCATACTGGCACTCCCCCGCAAGCCGTTCCATCCCTTGAGATGCAGAATCCCAGAGGCTCTGGAAGCCGGTGCTCAGAGAGGCCTGCATCTAGAGCTGTGGACTCATGTGTCCCCGGCCACACTTAGGCCTCCAGCCAGGCCACCCTCCTTCAGGTGGAAGCTCCTGGGGACACGGGCTTCTCCCTGGAGTAGGGAGCGAGGGCATGGGGCAGAGCCACTGAAGCATTGAGGTGAGGGCTCAGGCAGCCTGGCTCTCAGCCCTACTGCTCCTGCCTTGGCAGGGACACCGACCCTCGTGAGAGTCAAGCCCTGCCCCCGCCCAAGCTCTGCACCTGTATCAGGGTCATTAGCCAGCAGGAGGCAGGGTTGGAGCAGGCTGTGACCAGAGAAAAACCCATCTGGAGGCCTCCCCAGCATCCTGTGGCAAGGTGCCCAAGTCCAGGGCCGGGCCAAGTCCAGGATCTTGGCTCTTCCCCATCCAGGACAGCTGTCAGGAGGATGGCCCCAGCTGCTGGGGAAAGGGGTTCCGCTCAGCACTGCTAGTTCATCCTCACTGTGGGCCTGGATGTGTTTTTCCTTTATGCAGACCATTCTGACTCTTAATTAACTCACTCTTCTTTAAAGAAAATAAAGAGTAATAAATTTATAAAGAATCATAAATTGTGTCCATGACTTAGTTTAAAATGTCACCACTGCTGACTGTTGTTTGGCAAGTGGTCAGCAGGTGGCCGGTATCAACCGTGCCAGGTTATATGATTGTGTGCCTTCTAGGAGGGTTTGCTCAGCAAGTGAACAGTTCTCACCAGGCGGTTACAGGGTCCAGGGGCTTGAGCACTGCCACCAGCCAGCTGTGTGGCTGGGTCTTCTATTTAACCTTTCTGGACCTCAGTTTCCTCATCTGAAAAATGGGAATATTTCCTTCCTAAAGCGTGTCTGGCAGTGTCCAGAATGACCAGGGTAAAGCATTGAGGGTTCACTTAAGTCATGCAAGTTATTGCTGAACTTCTGACACTTGGGCCTGGCTGCCCTCACCTCTGATCATGCCCAGTTCCTCGCGCATTGCCCCTAGAGCAGATGGATATGGTTCAGAGACCAAGATAGGGTGGCAGTCTTTTTCTGTCTTTGAAAAGGAGCCCAGCATAGGCAGGCCAGGCAGCTGGTGCAGCCACAGGAAACACCAGGAACGCAGGCTTTTTCTCTTGCCCTACCATCCCCAGAAAGCAATGTTCTGCCTCATGGCCCAAGGTGGCTGCTGGCACTCTGCAGTCACATTCACATTCCAGCCAGCAGGAGCAAAACAATGGGGAGGTGTCTCTAAGGACATCCTGATGGCCAGGCTGAGTCACACAGCCATACGTGGCTACAAGACACTTTCTGAGCGTCTTCCTCCTCAAGGATTTCCATGTTGTTTCCAAAGCCTGTGGAGTCACCTGGGGACCCACATGAGCACCACTCCCTACAGCTGGAATTCCCCCACTGTCTGTAAGAATTCAGCTCACTGGGTGAGCCGAGGAGGGCCTCCCCACTTTGCTGGAGGTAGGTGGGGCAGGGAGCAGAGTTGTGAGACCAGCTGGGCACCAGCCTGCAGCAGGCCACATGCCTCCAGGTGTGCCTGCTGCTGGAGAAGGAAGACTGGGCTCCCATGCCCAGGTGGCCTTGGCCCATCATTTATCTCCCCGCCCGTCCAGCCAGGATGATCAGTGAAGGGCCAGGCCTGTCTCAGCGCTTCCGTTCTGGTTCTGCCATAGATGGTGTCAGCTTTAGGTTCTGTCGGCTCTGGGAGGAGGGCGGGAAATGGGCTGCCCGCCTGCGCCCAGCACTCAGCCATTGATGCTGTGGGCCACTCTCCCAGCCCAGGTATTTTGGGAAGCAGAGTCAGTGAACTGACTGAAATAACAGCTGTGAGCTCACAGCTGCTGTGCAGACACATGGGCCAGGAAGGACGGCCTTAGGCCAGCCCTTCCTGTATATGGAGGGGCGCTCCCCACCTGTGCTGCCAGCCCAGCACTTGATGATCTGCAGGTGGCACGGGGGTGGGGCGGGGGGCATGCTCTGGGTCAGGGAGGTGAGTGCTGGTCGGAGCCAGTGGAGGCTGGCCATTCACTCATCAGCTGGTTCACTCTTGTGCTCCCAGGAGTGGTCCAGTGCCCCATCCTTGCCGCTCTGATCAGAGTGGGGCCCACCTCTTCTCCCACCAGACTCCACTCACTTGGGCCCGCACTGCCCCCTCTGCTGTGCTGAGGAGAGGGAGGTGACATGCCAAGGAGCTGTGCCCGTGGCCCCTTCCCGAGACAGGAAGGGGAGGGGGCAGCCAGCCCCGCGCCTCAGCTGCTTCCAGCACCGTGGGAATCAGAGCTAGGTCAGGCTTGGGCTTTTTTTAAGGCACCAAACCCTGTGTCTGAGTTCTGCACTGCATTGTTTTACGGCGTGAATGCACTCCTTGGAGCTGGCCGGACCCACATGCAGCATTTTCCAAAGCCAGGGGACCACTGGGGGCGGGGTGCTGCCAGGCCGCAGGCGCTGGGGAGCGCCTGGCCTGAGGTCAGCAGCGCTGACTGCCAGCGGGAGCTCAGCTCGGTGAGCTGATTAACTAAGGTGGTTCATGCCATGATCCCCTGAAGGTTGTCGTTTTCTTGCTGGGAGAGGGACCCAGAGCTTGGTGAGGGAGCTGGCTCCCCCGAGCGGGCCCCATGGCAAATTCTCCCCGGATCCTCCCTCTGAAGTTCCAGAGACTTCTCAGAGTAAGGTTTAAAAACAACTAACCATCTGGATCCTGGCTTCACGGTGTGGCCTTTGTCCTCATGAAGGGACTTCTGGGCCCTGAGAGACCACGGTATGCAGCTGGGGTGCCCCTCACAAAGTTTCCCTTGCTGCTTTGGAACCCCAAAGCCCATCCTGGGGGGAGAAAGTGGCAGTGAAGCCAATCCCCCTATACGTTAACTTTTTTTTCCACTGACTGTGTATCTGGAAGTAATACACAGTATTTTTTTTTTTTTTTTTCAAAAGAGGGGTGTTATAATTCTAATCCTAAATAACAGTGTCCTCACCTGCAGTTAGGGAGCTTCAGCTCTGTTAGGACAGGTAGGAAAATCCACCTTTGTTTCAGGGTCCGAGTTTGTTTCTGTGAGTTAGACCTTGTTCACAAACGCCTGCCTTCAGAGCCCACCACCCAGGAGGGGAGAGGGTGGCTGGCATCCTGTCACAGCACACAAGAGCACAGACCTTGCAAAGCTGGCCCTTTGTGATGGCCTCTTTGCACCCCAGGCAACAGGGATGTTTTATAACCTTTATTACTTGTTTCAGTTACTTAAATAATGTGTGCTTGCTGCAGGCAATGCCAAAGTATAAAAAAGAAAATTTTTAAATCACCTATTTGGGCATATGAGTGTTCACTTTTCTTTAAGTTTGAAGTTGTTCGTTATAAAATGTTAGAAAAGATCCATAGCCTCACCATCCTGAGAGCCTCTTTGCAGTGCCTTCCCATCCTGGGTGGGGACCGCAGGTCACAGGGGTCACCACGCAGGTGGGCACAGGCCCTGCTCCGTGCCAGCAGCCTTGTGCCCGTGCCCTTGGCTGGGACTGTGTCTGCCCTCGACTTGGGTATCCACGTCTCCCATGATGCCAGCATGCCACCAACATGTGGCAACCTCACCATTACTCAGCCTTTCTCTTTAGGGCACATTTCCTTCTAGAAGTGTAGTTACTCATCCAGCCACAGAATTGTGTACCCACCTCGGCTCTGGGCTCCCAGAAGGAGAGTCAGGAGTGGGGTTTGGGTCAAACCCACACTTGGGCAGAAGAGAAAAAATAAAGCCCCTTCACTGCAGGTATGACCTGTGGAAGGGGAGGGGCCGTTTCTGCTTCAGAGCACAGGTGCTGGCTCTGGTTTCCTCATCACTGATAAAGTGCAAGGGATACAAAGCCGATCTCCCAATTGGGACGGGGTCTCCAGCTTTCCTGAGGCCCGCTGCAGGTGCAGGAGGGAGCAGGCTTATGAGGACAGAGTGAGAAGGGTCCTCTCCCTGATCCCAGCCCTGCAGCAGGGTCGGCTCCCCAGCCCCTGCCATTCAGCCACTTCGAAGCTGTCACCTTCCAAGGAAGGCTCACAAAGCTGCGGCTCGCAGAATTCTCCCAGAGGCCATCACTCAGGCTTTGTTGTTGTTGTTGAGCCAAGCAGCAAGAGATGTCTTAGTCCTCCCACCAGGAATTGAACCCACGCCCTCTGCAGTGGAAGCAGAGGAGAGGTGCAGTGCGGGGTGGGGAGGGCAGAAGACCCCCAGATGACCACCCCCCCCCCCACATCTGCCTTAACCAGCAGACCACCAGGGCGGTCCCAGAACTCAGACTCTTAAAACTGTAGAGCGGGCCAGTCCCTGTTAGCGGTGTTTGCACCCAAGAACAAAACACACTCCTTGTCCACTAGGACATCCGTGACTGTGGGATGCACTGAACCAGGGCACCCAAAAATGTCAGAACAGCCAAGGTTGCAGAAAGCATTAAACGAAGCGTAATTAAACACAGGGAAGCGTGATACGGGAGGTTCCTGTGTGGGTGTCGGGTGCTTGCAGCCCATGCAGGCTAGAATTATTTCACAGCCTGAAGTTTCTCTGAAGCCCCATGTTCTGTCTTTGAAATCCATGTGAATTTTGCACCCTGGGCCATTTCCCATCTGAGCCTGTTTTCCTGTAAATGAACAAGACCCTTCTCTGTCTGGCCCTGCCTGCGCCTCAAGCCTGTACTGCCCCCTTCTCAAGTCACGAAAGGCCGTGTCCCCACTGTCTCTGAGAAGCCCTCCTGCCCTCCCCCTTGGTGAGCCGTGCCATCCATCACCACCTACCGCGCTTGTTGGTTCTGCCCCTCCCAGCCCAGAGCATTCTGAGAGCCCTGCCCTCTCTGAGCTTGAAAGGGGGAAAGTGTCTGGGTTCGGGCTGTGCCTGGCTTGTGATGGGCACGGTGGCCATGACCACTGGTGCCATCACCAGGGCCCTGGGGACACTGCTGGTCCGTGCCCTTTGCCGCACATTCATGGAGTGCCTTGGGCACGAGTGCCAGGGCAGGGCCCCGGGCTTCCGCCGCCTCTTCCTCACTTCCCCACCCAGCTGCAGTCATGCCCACTGTGGCTCCTCCCAGTTCCCAGGAGACCAGCCCCGGCCCACTGCGTTCCATGGGCAGCCTCGGTGTTGGAGGCAGAGAGGCTGAGCGTGAGGCCCCCTCCCTTTGCTCCAGGGAGCGGAGTGCACTGTGTGCTGGCCCTGTTTGCACCCCCAAAGCCCGCTTCGATGGGAAGCCGGCCAGCAGCCCAGGCCTTCGGCTCCGGAGGAGCTGTGGTTCCTCCGAGTCAGGAGCAGCTGGCTGGGGAGCATGTGGTTAGTTCCCAAGCCTCAGGGCAGCCCCGGCTGACCCAGAATGCTGGCCACCCTCGCGGTCCCCAGAGGTAGTGCCCACAGGGGTCCTCCCCTCCCCGTGGAGCCTCTGCCTATTCACGTTAGCATGTGTGACTGGGGGGTGGGTTGCGGTGGTGAGGGAGGAACCGCAGACACCTGGTGTTAGCTAGCACAGAAGTGGAGGGGATCCAGCACACTTCGACAAAGCCCTTTAGGGCCTTCGCAGGTTGCCCTGGAGAAGGCTGCCCTTCATTTTAAAACTGCTTTCCTTATCACAAAGTGTTTGGGACATACAAAGAAATACGTCCCAAATATGTCCCAAACATACATTGGATGAATGTATGTAAGGAATAAAGTATGAAGATAAACCCCTCACTGCCTGTCTTAAACACAAGGACGTGAAAATGCCATGGAAGCCACCGTGCCCACCTCCCCCCAACAGACCAAAGCTAACCCCTGACTTGAACTTTCCTGTGTATTACACCATCTCATCTTGTTAATATTTTAGCAATACTTTAACATCACCTTTTCTTTACCACTAAATAGTATTTTCTTTGGTTTTATCTTTAGAAGCTTGATAAACCATGGGGTTTCTCTGGTGGCTTAGACAGTAGTACTCTTCTATGTCTTCTTAATTTGCTTTTTTCCAGTGACATCTTATTCATCACATTTAACTGTGCTGCTCTGAGCAGCTGTAGTTTGTTCCTTTTGTCACTGAGCCATGCTCTGTTGGAAGAATGTACCCTGTTTGTGAATGCCTGCCTCTGCGGAGGATGTTTGGGGCTATCACGAGCAGTGTGCTGTGATGGTCTTGTCCACATCTCCCAGAACTCACGGACAAGGGTTCCCCAGGGTGTGTGCCTAGGAGAGGACTCGAGGGTCATGGGGTGGTTGTGTGTGCCGTCAACCTTCCTGTGAAGTCACTCCATGACAGCTGTCCCCAGTAAACATCCCATAAGCAGTTGTTGAAAGTTGTCATTGCCCCACTTCTGATTTGCCACTCCAGCAGGTATCCTATTGTGGCTGAGGGTGCTGTTTCCTCAGTGCCTAATGAAGGGAAGCATCTCTCCATATGTTTTCCTAGCCAGTTTCCTTGTTGTTTTACTTTTAATGGTTTTAGTTATAAGAAGTCACACACACGCGTAAAAGCAAATAGCTCCAAGAGGTTTATGACACAAACCAGCAGATCTGCTTTTCCTTTTTCCAGCTTCCCCAAAGAACCTCTGGCAGCTCTCTTCACTAGTCTCATGTCAGACTTCCCTGGTGGTAGAGAGGTTAAAAATCCCCCTGCCAATGCAGGGGACACGGGTTTGATTCCCGGTCTGGGAAGATTCCACATGCCGCCAGGTAGCTAAGCCCATTCGCCACAGCTACTAGCCCATGTGCCTAGAGCCTGTGCTCCGCAACAAGAGAAGCCACTGCGATGAGAAGCTCGTGCCCTGCAGTGCAAGAGCAGCCCCCACTCACTGCAACTAGAGAAACCCTGAGCGCAGCAGCAAAGACCAAGGGCAACCAAAAACAAATAAATAAACGGAGAATGGCCTTCATGTTTTTACTTTCATGTTTCTAAGTGTTTAGTGCTATTTCTTTTTTTTTTTTTTTTAATATTTGCTTAGCTGCTCGTAGTTGCAGCACGCAGGATCTTCCATCTTCATTGCAGCATGCAAGATATTTAGTTGCAGCATGCAGGATCTTTGTTGCAGCAGGTAAAATCTTTAGTTGTGGCTTGTGTGGTCTAGTTCCCTGACCAGAGATCAAACCCAGGCCTCCTGCATTGGGAGCTCAGAGTCTTCACCATTGGACCACCCAGAAAAGTCCTATAGTGCTGTTTCTTGGTTGATTAGTTTAAAAATTATCAGTGCGCTTTCTGTTCTGGTGGATGAGGTAGGTTCTTAAACCCTTATCCTTCTCCACACCCCCACCCATCCTCCAAGGAGAGTTAAAGCTCAAGTTTTTATTAAATTAATAACCACCGTTTACATCCTGATGTCTCAAAAACCAGTGTTTTTCTTCTGAGTCTAGTAGTACACTTAGTTTTCTTTTTTATGTGACTTTTCATTTTTCCTGGATGTAATGATTGCCCTACCTTTTACTTGGTTTGTCTTCCATCTTCTTAGACTAGGTTTTTCCAAATGATTTCAAAGATCTGCCATGTATCTACCATACCATGTTTTTTCCCACAAATGCTCTGCGGTGTGAGGTGATCTGTCTGTGCCCCTTTTTCTAGAACCCTGTCCCTCTACTCCTGACAGGCCGAGTGGGATGCCCAGGGGATATCTGGGATCTCCCTGGGTTCCAGCTCCTGTCTCCTACACTTTTTTTTTAATTTACTAAATGAGGTACACATTCCAGTATCTTCCTAGAGCAGGATTCACAGAAAATACATTTCCCAAGCCTTCACTGGTGTGAAAATGTCTCTCCTCTCCCCTTACACTTGGTTGATAGCTTGGCTAGACCTGAGATCCGTTTGGTCATTTCCTGCCAGCATTTTGAAGCCATTGTTCCGTTGACTCTTAGCATCTGGTGGTCCACAGAGAAACTGAGTCCCATTCTGACAACCAACCCTCTTTACGTATTCTGGTTTTCTGTCCACATGCTTCATGAGTTGTCTCTATGATCCTGGGTCTGATCTCCACATTCATTCGTGAGGTGGTGGGTGAGCCATTTCACTCTAGATGAATTAAGTACTCTACTTCTCGCTGTTTCTTTCGTCATCTCCTCCCCTGTGTCCTTTCTCCCCTCCTCTGGAACTCTTACAGGCTAGCACTTGGTTGGCCTGGATGGGCAGATCCTGCTGGAGGGCGAGAGGCAGGATGCCCCATTTGTGAGGGACCCCAGATATGAGTGCAGGAGGAACTTCGCTCTGGGCAGAGACTCTGCACTTTCCTCCGGTGTGGGGCTGGGGCAGGGGTCAGCTTAGCCTGGGCACTCGGTGGCAGAGGCTGGTCTCCCATGAACGTGCAGCCTGTTGTTTGGCGGCCTGCCCAGTTCCTCATGTCTCTGAGCCATGAGCACCTCCAGAAAACCCACATCCAGTCTCATCCTGGGCAGGGAGCTGCCTGGATGTGGGGGGGGGGGGGTGGTCATCTGGGGGTCTTCTGCCCTCCCCACCCCGCACTGCACCTCCCCTCTGCTCACTTTGATCAGTGTCCTTGCTCCGCCTTTCTGAAGATGGTAAGCCAGAATATAAACAGCTGACATGTCTGCAGATACATATAATGGGCAAAGGAGGGCAGAGATGGGAGCGGGGACTCGGACAGCAGGTGGCCGGCACAGGCCTGTGGCATAGATGCCCCATCCTTACAGTGTGGGCAGATGGCATCTTGAGGGACGTGGGGGTTGGAACAGCTTCTGGGAGATGATACACACGATAAGTTACGGCTCACCCAGTGGGCCCTGAGCTGGGTGATCTCCTGGTGCCCCTCCCCCAGTGGACCGCTGCAGGAGCCGAGTGGAGTGGGCCCAATGGGAGGCCCTGACCTAGGGGGTCTGTGAGTGACTTCTGAGTGGCCCCCCGGGTGGCACCAAGCCTGCCCCTATGAACAGATCTTTAAAGTGCTGGCTCCACATGGCTTTGGGACCACCCTCCACCCCCTGGGGGGCAGAGTCAGGTTGTCCCTAGCAAGGCATGATGCCTGGGGCTCAGGAGAAAGTCCTAGAGAGGACCCTGGACCAGGGTTCAAGAGGGCACCACAGCTGGGCGCTGCAAGATGCTGCGGTGGTCACACTCTGCATTAGAGGTGGTGGTCCATGATCTTTGCAGGTCATGCCACATTTTACACCTGGATTTCTCATCTGGCCGTGGCCCTTGGAGAACTGAGACGTGGGGGGCAGCACTCCCCAAGAGGTCTTATAGCGTAGACACTGAGCAGTCAGGACTGCAGCCTGCCCCTTCTTTCACCCCCAGATGGTCCCTGTGTTTCCAGCCCCTGCCTGGCGCCCCAGCCTCACTTCCCCCTCCCCGTCTCGTTGCAGGAAGTTCTACTACATCACCTTGCTGCGTGACCCCGTGTCGCGCTACCTGAGCGAGTGGCGGCACGTGCAGCGGGGGGCCACGTGGAAGACGTCGCTGCACATGTGCGACGGGCGGACGCCCACGCCCGAGGAGCTGCCGCCGTGCTACGAGGGCACGGACTGGTCGGGCTGCACGCTCCAGGAGTTCATGGACTGCCCCTACAACCTGGCCAACAACCGCCAGGTGCGCATGCTGGCCGACCTGAGCCTGGTGGGCTGCTACAACCTGTCCTTCATCCCCGAGGGCAAGCGGGCCCAGCTGCTGCTGGACAGCGCCAAGAAGAACCTGCGGGGCATGGCCTTCTTCGGCCTGACCGAGTTCCAGCGCAAGACGCAGTACCTGTTCGAGCGGACGTTCAACCTCAAGTTCATCCGGCCCTTCATGCAGTACAACAGCACGCGGGCGGGCGGCGTGGAGGTGGGCGAGGACACCATCCGGCGCATCGAGGAGCTCAACGACCTGGACATGCAGCTCTACGACTACGCCCGGGACCTCTTCCAGCAGCGTTACCAGTACAAGCGGCAGCTGGAGCGCCGGCAGCAGCGCCTCCGGAGCCGCGAGGAGCGCCTGCTGCACCGGGCGAAGGAGGCGCCGCCGCGGGGCGACGCCGAGGAAGCCGGCCGCGTGCCCACGGAGGACTACATGAGCCACATCATCGAGAAGTGGTAGTGGCGGCTGGCGGGGGGGAGCGGGGCGGGGCGGGGCGGACTGACCAGCACACCCGGCCCCCAGAACTCGGGGAAGTGGACCCCCGTCCACCAGCCAGAAGGCAGATGCGCCTTGAGCGGTGGAAGAGTGAGCCGGGCGCATGGGTTCTTCCCGCCCTGACAGGCTGGGGTCTGAGAAATCAGCGTGGAAGTGTGTTGAAGGACACCCCACCTGGCCTGCAGGGCTGGGAGCAAGTGGGCACCCACTCTCCTGGCCCCCACCTCATGGTGACAAAAGCCACAGGTTTCAAGACTAGAAAAGGCCCGTGTGGTGGAGAGCGGCCCTGCCAGGTCGGGGCTGTGGCACACCCGCCAGGCACATGGCCACCTCCCCCCAGCCTCAGGCCACCAAGCAGCCCCTCAGCCTCCGGGGAAACCCTTGCCCAGGGCCTCTGGGGGACACAGGCAGCCCTCTGAGGTAGCCTCAGGAATGGAGCTCTCAGCTCACCCGTCTTCAAGGTCAGGGCCCACCTCGTGCAAAGCCAAGAAGTTTCTAGTCTAGCCCCTGGGCAGCCCACTCCCCTCTCTAGCCCAAGGTCAAAACCCACAGTGTGGCTTCATGCTTTGCATGAGGAGATCAAAGCACATCACCCGGGGTCCCCCACCCCACTGTCCACAGTCCCGAGACTGAGGGGGGCTGTGGGGGGATAGCCCTGCACTACAGTGCCCTCTCCCGCGGGCAGAGGGCATCCCAGGAGTAGGAAGGCCGTGGCTGAGGACCATGCTGCCTGTGACTGAGCAGACCACCCAGCCTGCAGCTCAGACAGGAAGCAGGTGGAAATCCAGAGCTCTGCCTGGCCCTGGCCTCCTTCCTGACCCTCTGGGCTTGGTTAGTGGACTGCGCCTGGCTCCAAGACCACCACTTGGACATTCATTTGAGGTTACACCCCATTGCCCCCACACCCTGTGTATCAAGTTCAGTCAGGCCTCCGATGGCTAGAACACTGCAGACTGTGGCCGTGCCCACGAGCCCTAGTTTGGGGCCATGGTGGCTCGGGACAGCCAGGATAGGATACACAGTTCTTTCAGATTCTTAGCTAGAGTTGGAAGAAACAGCTCTGGGTGGCTTCCTTGTGCCCAGATACACAGCCCCCCATCCCCAGCCTCTCCCCACATTCTCCGGTGCCCTTGCCCATACCAGCTGGTCAGGCCTGTCCCCAGAGCCCTGCAGATTGGAGAAGCCATGTTCAGTCATTGCCAACAGTTGCCCCATGCCCATCCCTCAGATGTTCGAGGGGGCCAGGCCAGCGTCACCTCTGGATGTACCCCCATCCATGTGAGACCTGAGATCTGGGGAGCTGAGTGTGAGCCCCACACCTGGGGTGGACAGGCTCCTCCTCTGTCCAATAGAGGACTTATGCTTGACTCGAGGAGGTGAGGCCCACAGCAGCCTTCTGAGCAGATCCCCCTTGGGTTCTCCACCCCAGCTTCCCTACTGTGGAGTGAGAGAGTGGGAGCAGGGACCCTTCCACAGCACTGGGAAAGTTAGGGTGTTGTCAAATGAGGTGGCTACCCAGGAGGCAGAATCGTTATTGCTTGTCTGGCATAGGGGCTTCCTATGCCACTGGCCACTTCGTCCTGCAGTTCAAGGGCAGAGCGGTCAGCAGACCCCCAGAGTGGACACATCATGCTGAGGAGGTGAGCACCAGCTGACTCAGTGGCTCTTTTGAAGGAATGTGAAAGTCAGCATGGGGATCTGCTGATACTTACGTGAGGTGGGCGTGCTCCAGGTTCACAAGAGCCCTGAGGTCTCACACAAGCGTGCGCAGTGGCCTCCCACTAGGAGGAGAGCTCAGCCCTGTTCTGCCAGAGCCCCTGGCACCCAGCCAGTAACCTGGCTACATCAGCCCTCCTCAAGGCGGGCTCCTGAGCCGGAGGGCCTGAGTGCAGGATCTGTTTGTACATAATGGAACGTTGTAGCTTATGGCCTGTTGTCCCAGGTCACATGGTCTCCTTGGCTTCTCTGCTGCATCCAGGAGGAGGTCCCAGCTCCGGCCAGCACCCTGATGGGTACCAGTGAGGGTCCCAACTGGCATCACCCTCAGCTGCTGGGGTCTCCCATCCAGCATTGCCTGCTCAGGACACCCGCCCTGAGGCGAAGGCTTCTCATGCCTGCAGCATCTCCTCCGACACCACGGGCTGGGGCTTCAGGAAAGGGTGGCCTCCCTGCCCCTTCCCAGGGCCAGGGGACAGAAGCGAACATGCAGTGAGCGGACAGCTCCCCCATGCCTGCCTGCAGCGTCCCCTCTCGGAGGAGGAGTCAGGGACCGCAGTACTGTCCGAGCAATGAGTTTGTGAACATTTTTGGGAACTGGAAGTCTGTAACTTGAACCCAGGAGCATTTAAAGCTTTATTTATTTATAGCTTCTTATTAAAAAAAAAAAAGTGTTGAGAAGAAAGCTTTTGGTGACTCATACAAAAAGCGAGTTGATGGAAACGCAAGTCATCATCATCTAATTGTTTTTGTCTAGGTCAAGATGAATGTGAGCAGATGAAATAAACCCCGAAAAGGAGCACTGGTGTGTGTAGTCTGTGGTCTCATAGCAGCCCACGTGGCGTGGTGCCCATTCCGGTTTGATTTTTGAAATGTGTCTGTGAGCCAGGAATCACAGGAGCAGATGGGCTTCCCTCGGGGCCAAGAGGCCCCGTAAGAGGAGTTCACACACTGTGTCACCACGCCTTGCTTTGCGAAAGTAAGAGACGTGACTATCATCACCACAAAGAAGAACTTCGGGAATTCCCTGGCGGTCCAGTGGTTAGGACTCAACACTCTCACTGCCAAGGGCTCAAAGTTGTTCTCTGGTTGGGGAACTAAGATTCCACAAGCCCCGCAGCATGGCCAAAAACACTCATTAATTATAGGACTTGAAAAAATGCTGCTGCTGCTGCTAAGTCACTTCAGCCGCGTCCAACTCTGCGGCGGCAGCCCACCAGTCTCCTCTGTCCCTGGGGTTCTCCAGGCAAGAATACTGCGGTGGGTTGCCATTTCCTTCTCCATTGAAAAGATAAGCCCAGCTTAAAGGAAGGCCTACCCCGTGTGTTTATTTTCTCAGTACCTATTTCCCCTCCACTTTTAATTTTAAAAGATTGCAAGTGACAGATAGAAAAAGTAGTTCATGGACATCATGAAGCCTTCCCCAAGATTCGCCTGGGTTAACCCCGTGTCGTGTTCATTCACCGTGCACTCCCACTCTCTTTCTGCTTCTCTGCACGTGCGTCACACTCATTTACAGGGACGTTTGTTCAAAACATTAGAAAAGAAACTTTAAATAACATTATAAAATATCCCCAGATATTTCTAAATTCTTCAATATGTACCTCCTGAAAATGACATTCTTTCACACACACACACACACCATATTCTAAAATTTAACATACAGTAATATTAGCTGATATACAGGCCACATCCAGATTTTCTGTTCATCCCCACACTGTGTCCAGAATGTTTGTGTGATCCTTATGGCACTCGTCTGTCTTGCCTCTCCTGTGTCCTTAAGCTGGGCAGAGTCCCACCCGCCCCTCTTCTGCATCTGTCTCAGCCTTGACATTTTAACATAGGCCAGTTGTCTCTTCCAAGGTCAGAGCGTGTTTTCTCACAATCAGATTCAGTGAAAGGTTTGGGGCATCACTGCTGCACAGATGTGGTGACTCCCTGGCTGCCAGCACTGGTGAATTTTAGTTCTCTGTCCCACAGGAGGGGGAGGAAGGCCCTTGCTCGATCTCTGGGTCCCGATGTGCTCACAGGCCTCTCTGGCTTTTTCTCCATGGATGTGGATCCATTGGGCTTGGAGGTGCGGCTGGCTGTCGCCGGAGGGTGTAGGGCCAGGGACCAGCGTACCAGCCCCCTGCACTTGCCCCCGCAGGCACAGCCACATGCAAGTCTCTGGAAGGGCTGTGTCCTGACCCCCAGGCCCGAGGGGCCCCCTCTCCCTCCCCTTCCCACGATCTGCATCTGGGTACTCCTGCCTTGTGCATGCAAGAGGAAAGACTGGTGGCCCAGGCTTCCTCCGCACCCCTGCCTGCAGCGAGGAGGGCAAGACGGTCACAGCTGAGATCACGGAGGTGCCATGGGCACAGGTGGCCACCTCCTGGTCCCCCAAGCCCCCTCTCCTACGTGGGAGAGGCAGAGGGGATGCAAACACAGCTGTGTCTTAGGACCCAAATGCAGAGTGTGCTCTCCGCCACCTGAGCCTGCTAGGGAGTGTCCTCTCAGAGCAAAGCACAGAGTGTGGGGGAGGGACAGAGCCTGCCGCCCCCTGCCCACCCAGGGGAAGCCCAGTGGACGCCCCGTGTAGTCCCCGCTTCAGCCCACCCCAGACACCTCCCTCAGCAAACCCAAGGGGTTCCTCCCACCACGGCAGCTCCATGCAGCCCCACAGGGCCAGCGTGTGAAAGACACAGGCAGGGTCAGTCCTAAGAACACCTCCCCACAGAGGTATTTTCACCTTCTGTTTGACGTTGAAGGTCACATCCAAGTCTTCCTGCACTGGCGGCAGCCTCCAGCCTGTGAGCCCATCCACCTCTCTGGTCCCCCAACCCTCCCCTCTGACCTTGCTCCTCGATCTCGCCCCCCTGACCCTCTCCCCTTCCCCGACTCCCACAGCCAGCTGCCCCCCCAGCCCAGCCTCCCCACCCCTGCATCCCTTGCTGTTTG
This sequence comes from Cervus canadensis, assembly GCF_019320065.1. Classification (NCBI taxonomy): domain Eukaryota; kingdom Metazoa; phylum Chordata; class Mammalia; order Artiodactyla; family Cervidae; genus Cervus; species Cervus canadensis. The sequence continues at coordinate 73,569,593 of NC_057400.1, forward strand.
CTCTTCACACCAGTGAAGAGCGGTGGGTCCTCGGCCCCAACCCTGGCGCGAGCTCACAGACCCTTGGCACTCTGAGCGAGGTTCCTGCTAGGGAGGCAGTCCTGACTGACCTGCCCAGGCCCTTTGCATGGGAATGAGAGGACCCTCCTCCCAGCCCAGAGCCCAGGGGGTCCTTGGGAGCCATCACCAACCCTAAGAGACCCCTCCCAGAGCACGCGCCTGGTCTTGGGGACCTCCAAGACCAGAAACCGTGGGAAGATCATGGGGAGCCTTGGCCAGCACCCCTGACTGGCCAGGCCCCCTATAAATAATCTCCTGCCCTAGCAGGTGTGGCTCAAAGGGCCTTGCCCTTGGCATGGGGGCCGGGTCTGGCTCCCCTCCCTGCTGCAGCCACAGACATAGCCTCTGGGAGTACAGCCTGTTGTCAGGCCAGGTTTAGATTCAAGTGGCCAGTGTCAGCCACCCTCTATGACAGGGAGGGTTGCTGAAAGGGCTCACCTGCTTCTGGAAGAGAAGAAACTGGGTCCATACACCAGAGTGGGGCCACACCGAACCACAAGTCAGCCCTGATCAGCAGCCAGCCACTGGGGAGTCCTGACCCTCCCCATGACCAATTCAGTCTCACCCACTGCACTGCCCCCACAAGGAGTGAAGCCATGTGGGCTGAGGGTCCGCAGCAGAAACATCTAAGGATGGTCCTCTTTCTTCCCCTCAAAGGACCAAGATGAGTTTCCAGGTCCCCTGCCCGCAGCCCCATCCATCCCCACCTCATCAGTGCCACCTGGTTTCCTGGCCCCACCCGCACTGGGTACCCCACTTCCCTGCACCTCCAGCCCAGCCCACCCAGCCCCTGGGCCTCTCTACTCAGGCTGCAGGTGGGACCCAGGTTCCTGGTAGGCCCAGAGGAGGGGTCTGAATACACAACATTGCCCAGCTTGCTCCCAAACAGGCCCTTTTTAAAAAGAGATTGTTCATATACTGACTAAATTTCCATTGCCTTTGAAGTGTGATTGAATTTTTAAAACATGTCCGTTCAAGTTAACAGACTCTCCCGGTTAGAACCAGTGTGTAGGGATCCTCTCCTGCTTTCCCTCCCCTCTGGGAGGCATCTAGGCACAGAGCACTTTCCTATCCCCCAGTGATGGGTGGCAAGGTGCTCACACATGCCCGCTGCCGTCCCCCAACACCTTGTCAAGAAGGCCATCAGGGCCTGGCCAGGACCGCCAGCTTCTGTCCTCACCAACTCCACTGTGAGGTGTCCAGAGCAGTCTGAACTCGGAGTGATCTCCTTAGCTTGGACAAGGCACAGAGATCTCCCCCAAGTCTGGCCCTCCAGCCCCTCCCCCTGCCACAGGGACCCCGACACCAGCAGGCATAAGATTCTTAAATTGCCCCCAGACAGGTATCCCCAGCCCACCAGTCAAGGGAGGCCAGCTCACTGCCCTGGCTATCCCGCCACTCCACCTCAGCTGAGCTGTCCAGCAAACACACAGCTCCAAGGCCCCAGACAGGTCACACAAGGTCCCCTTCCCTTCTCAGCCACTCTGTTTCCAGTACCTGGCCCTGGCCAAGGCCAAGGGCATGGAGCAAGGAGACCCATTGGGCCTCCCCCTTATCTCTAAGAGGACCCCCACCCCAGGCCCCCAGCAGCTTCTCCCTTTGAAGGACCTGTCCTCACCTATTCCCCAACCCCACCTTCCATCCCACCCCGCTCTTCAACCAGTCACGGGACCCTGAGATTTCTCTGTGAAAGGAAGCCTAGAGACTGGAACACACTTCTTTAGCAAACAAAAAGCCAAGCATTCAAGGCACAGCCTCTTCAAGACTCGAGGGAGCCGGCCTGGAGCCTTGTGGCTGGGGCTGGGCGGGTTGCTTTGTTCTGTGTGACGGGCGCCCTTCCCCAGAAGCCACAGGCCCAGATTCAGGATCCGGGGCTCCAGACAATCCTGAGTGCTGAAGCTCAGTTTGGCACTTTCTCGGTGCTGTCTGCAGGGGGTGCCTCAAGGGGGGCTCTGGCCAGAGGGCTTCCCAGGCAGCAGAAGCTGGCTTGTACAACTCACACATTGCTCTCTAAGAAGGACTTTAAGGTGCAGTGTGCCCTTGTGCCTCCAGAGCACATTGAGCGATCACACACACACACACACACACACACACACACACACACACATGACATGGCCTGGACTTTGCCCTTTTTCAGCTGGCACTCCACACAGGAAGTGATCTCCACATCAAAAGATTTTCAAACTCGGTCATCAGAGCCTGCTGGTTACCCCTTAGTATTTGTGCTCCTCCCCTCTTTCCAAAGCAATAGAGCCTCCATGGATCAGTGGGAGCACAACCAGCCAGGGTCAAGACTACACCTCCCAGCCCCTTACAATGACACGTGGTAACAATGACGTGAGGTAACAATACCACATCACTCTGACTGACGGTATGCAAGAGGAGACGACGTGTGCAATTTTAGCAAATAATACTGGAGGAAGCAGTGGACCCTTCTTCCTTCCTCCTACAGATTGGCTACAGTGAAGATATGATGGCTGGAGGTCAAGCAGCCATCTTAGCCCATGAGGCAGAAGCCTGTGCTGAAGATGACAGAGCAGCAAGATTGGTCTCTGATGATTATGGAACTGCCCTACAATCTCTGAGCTGTCCACTCCACGTAAGAGAGAAATGGACCTGTCCCTAATGTGGGCAACTGCTGCCCAGAGCTTCCTTCACCCTCAACTGAACCTAGTCCTATGTACAATGGGCCGCATGGCATGACCACTGAAGGTGATATTCCTGCAAAGGGAGCCCAGCTGAAGGCACCGGCCAAGGGGCAACACAGCCACCCCACTAGCTGCTGAGGAAGTGCTGCTCCAAGGCTGCCCTGGCGTCACCCACGTGGACCTGTTCCACAGGTGGAGTGGGCCTTTTTCCAGCATATACTTTGGTACCTTCCGAATTTTGAAACATGTGAATGAATTACCTATTCAAAATATAGATGGCTGAAATAAAAACAAAAGTGAAATGGAAGATAAACACAATTTGAAACTGTGATTTTCTCAGAGCTGACAGAGCAGGAAGCAGGTGGGACTCTGGCTGGAGGAATAAGGGAATCTCAAGTTTGTCTATAACATTTTATGTGTTACAGATAGAAAACAAGGCACATCAAAGAATAACAATTGTCACTTCTGGGTGGTGGGCACAGGGCAGGGAGGTCGTCAAGTTATTCTCTGTATTCTCTGTATGATTTATGTTTCTCAAAATGAAATCATCATTGTGAAAAGCCTGCACTCAGGCAGGCCAAGCTCAGGTAACTCAGACTTCAGACTCCTGATGCAGGAAGAAGCCAGGGAGACAGACAAGGCCAAGGACTCCCAGCTGAGATGTGGGGCTGAGGGATGTAGGGTTTGGAAATTTTGCTTCGCATCACTTTGCTGGATGAGTCACGGAGCAGTCGCGATGGTCCCTGGTGTGGGCCCATTTGTCCCTTTCACTGAAGCGTCAAGTGCTCCCCCATTGGCCTTTCTTGACACTTGGAGTCAGGGGGCTCCTCACTACGGACCCTCGTGAGTGGGCTTATCACCAGCCTAAGGGGGTAAAGAAAGTCCTGGCTCCCTGCTTGGCCCTCCATTTCTCCTGCCTCCTGGCAGGGGCCTTGAGTAAACTAGGGTCCCCACTTGGCCTTTGCCAGGGGTGGTGGGGGCAGGGCCACAGGCTCCTCCGTGAGGATTGGCTGGAATAGGGTGGTTATCGCCTGAGGGTTTTCTGTGCTGCTAGGGTGCCCCTTTCCTGGTCTTTCGACTATGACAGCAGGTTTCCTTAGGACTTTGCTGCCTATGCACACTGGCATTTCTGGGTTCCTGGCTGTTTCTGCTCCAACTCTGGGACATGTGAGGTAACAATAAAACTCAGAAACTTACTACCATGTCGCTCCTTGGGTTTCAGAGTCCCTAGGTGTTGGGTCTTCTTTTCTTTGCCATTCAGAGCCTAGATAGATATAAGAGATAGATGGGCTACCCCAGTGGCTCAGTGGTAAAGAATCTGCCTGCAAAGCAGGAGCCACAGGAGATGCGATTCAATCCCTGGGTTGGGAAGATCCCCTGGAGGAGGGCATGGCAACCAACTCCAGTATTCTTGACTGGAGAATTCCATGGACAGAGGAGCCTGGCGGGCTACAGTCCATGGGGTCACAAAAAGCAACTTAGCATGCATGCATGATAGCTAGATATAATAGAAGGATATACAGATGATATATGTTGTGTATAATATACATTATAGATAGATTTTCTATATAGATACATAGATATGGTTTAACTTAGCAGGAAGAATAGGGAAAACCATGTCTACTCCACATTCCCAGAGCCAAAGCTTCCTGTCTAGAAGACTGTTATAACCAAGCTGCCTTTGGGAGTGGTTATTCTTAACCCAGAACAGGCATCAGTGTTGTCTCTGGCCAGTGTTCAGAGGGGCTCCACGAGAAGGGCCTCAGGCCCTGAGAAAGTGGGTATGAGGGCAGAGCAGTGGCCACCCAGCATCCTTGCTGCCCGGACTTAGGTTGGCACCGGCAGCAGGCTTGGCTCGGGCCCTGCTGAGCTGACTATTTTTCACTTTCCCAAGCACAAGAGAGACCTGACTCCCTCCCAAGTCAGCTCCACCCTCAGCAGGCCCACGGAGAAGCGGAGCCTCTCCAGCTACCTCTTCTTCCTGCTGGTTTGGCTGCCCGTCCCTGACTGTGGGATCTGCACACGTCAGGCCTCCCTGCAGAGACCCTGTTTCCCCCTTCAGGGCTGGGCAGGATCAAGTGACAGGAGAGGGCACTGAGCCAGGAAGTGGGCATGACAGGCTTGCCCCTCAGCTCCAGCTCAACTCACATGCTCGTAGGTTGGCGAGAAAGGGGCTCCCTTGAGTGAGCCACCATCCTCCCACCCCGGCCACTCCTCACACGCGCCCCTCCCACACCTGCCCTTGCCCATGACTCTGGTTCTGAGCTCAGCAGCCTAGGAGCCAGTGTGGACACTGCACCCCGAGACCCTCTCCTGCCAGCTTTGGGGCAGAATGCTGCTCTCACTGGACTTCCCAGGTGGCACTAGAGGTAAAGAACCTGCCTGCCGAAGCAGGGACATAAAGACACAGGTTCAATCCCTGGGTTGGGAAGATCCCCTGGAGGAGGGCATGGCAACCCACTCCAGTCTTCCTGCCTGGAGAATCCATGGACATCAGAGCCTGGTGGGCTACAGTCCATGGGGTTGCAGAGAAGCGGACACAACTGAGGCTCTCACCGTGCCTGTCTTTCTGCTCTCAGATGAGGGCTCAGACTGGCACTGAGATGCAGGCAGGCAGTGGCTGCCCGGAGCTCCCTGTGAGATGCTGTTTGCAGCTGGAGAACCAGTGGCTCTGGGACAGAGAGGGTCAGTCCCCCAGGGTCCCAGTGGGCCTTGTACCCTGTTCCCGGTCCAGTCCACGTCCTCACCCACATACTGGAGCTTCCCGGAAGCACCTCCCGACCGTGCTACTTGCACTGGAATCCTTGCTTCAGGCCTGCCTATGGGGAGTACAAGCCCAGACACCCTGCTTCTAGGGCCGTCACCCAGAGGCCTCGCTCCATGTTGCTTCTCCCTGGGTGGAACCACAAGGGGACTGAGGGGAGGGGGCCACCCTGGGGGTGGGGTCTGCAAGGCAGCCAGAGGTCTGGCACTACTGAGAGTGACCACCTCATGTGGCTTCAGGGACTCGGGCAGACGTGCCTCCCTTGTTGTAGCCAAGTTACAGATGCCCCCTTCTTTATCCCAGCTTATTCAAGCCAGGGCAAAATAAAGGGTAGAAGGTGAGTGGTGGGGCAAAACAAGCCTAGTTACCCCCAACAGAAAAGTGACTCTGCCTTAGGCCAGACCCCCAGGAGAGGGACCTCATGGAGGGCAAGCCCCATGGTGGCACTGTGCCAGGTGCCTTACACACCTTGTGTGTGCACATGCGATTTCTGCTTTAGGACGAGTGATTCACGCTACGTATGTGACATGCTGTACATGGTATATGCTATACACACTAGACACCCTTTGTTACGTGTTAAACATGTATGCATGCTGTGTGTGTTGCATGCTGTGTGTGTTTGCTGCATGTCTTGTGGTACATACTAGGCATGTTATATACCGTGGGTAGTGTGCTGCATGTACTGTAATATGTGTATGTGCATGTGCTGGCACAGGCTGTGTGTGCTATGTACTATGTCATATGTGCTATGTATGTTACATGTTATGAGAAGTAAAAGTGTTAGTCGTTCAGCCATGTCTGACTTTTCTTGACCCCATGGACTGTAGCCCCCAGGCTCCTCTGTCCACGGAATTCTCCAGGCAAGAATACTGGATTAGGTTGCCATTCCCCTCTCCAGAGGATCTTCCCAACCCAGGGACTGAACCCAGGACTGAACTCATTGCAGGCGGACCCTTTAGCATCTGAGCCACAAGGGAAGCCCAACATATGACAGCTATGTATGTTTCTTGCCGTAATATTGCTCACTGTGTTACATCCTATATGTTACATGCTATGCATTATATGCTGTTGCATGTTCATGTTGTGTGCTATACATACACACACACTGAATTGCATGTTATGTATGATTGCAGTATGTGTTGCATGTGACAAGCTCTTTTAGCTTCTATTGGAGTATAGCTGATTTATAATGTGCTGCGAGCTTCAGGTGTACGGCAAAGTGGATCAGTTACACACATGCATATATCCATTCTTCTTCAGGTTCTTCCCCATACAGGTCATTACATGGCATTAAGCAGAGTTCCCTGTGCTCTATGGTATGTCCTCATTAGTCTTCTATTTTATGTGCAGTAGGCGCATGCTGTGTGTTACACATGTGCATGTGCAGCTGTGCGTGTTTGCACTGTGTATTACATGTTACATGTCCTGTGTGTGATACACATTATACACCATGTGTGTTAATACGCAGCCCCTCACACACACTGGTGGTGCCCTCCAGTCTCCCTGGAGGTGGGGCTACAGGCTGCTGCTGACCGCGCCCTCCCTGACTCTGAGATCCCTTTAGTCCCAACTCTGCCGGCCACAGTACTGTCACACGACACCGGAGCAGGCCCACAGGGGCCGACCATGCTCCACCTGGGCCTGGGGAGAGCCTGGCCCACAGCGAGTCCCCTCAGGCTTTCGTAGATCAGTGACAAATCAAAGTGCATCATTTCTTTATCCATCCTCCTGTTTCAGGACACTGAGATCTTTCTTAGTCAATCCGTCAGTTCAGCCGCTCAGTCGTGTCCGACTCTCTGCAACCCCATGAACCGCAGCACGCCAGGCCTCCCTGTCAATCCCAAACTCCCGGAGTTTACTCACACTCATGCCCATCGAGTCAGTGATGCCATCCAGCCATCTCATCTTCTGTTGTCCCCTTCTCCTCCTGCCCCCAATCCCTCCCAGCATCAGAGTCTTTTCCAGTGAGTCAACTCTTCGCATGAGGTGGCCAAAGTATTGGAGTTTCAGCTTCAGCATCAGTCCTTCCAATGAACACCCAGGACTGATCTCCTTTAGGATGGACTGGTTGGATCTCCTTGCAGTCCAAGGGACTCTCAAGAGTCTTCTCCAACACCACAGTTCAAAAGCATCAATTTTTTGGGCACTCACCTTTCTTTATGGTCCAACTCTCACATCCATACATGACTACTGGAAAAACCATAGCCTTGACCACATGGACATTTGTTGGCAAAGTAATGTCTCTGCTTTTTAATATGCTATCTAGCTTGGTCATAACTTTCCTTCCAAGGAGTAAGCATCTTTTAATTTCATGGCTGCAATCACCATCTGCAGTGATTTTGGAGCCCAAAAAAATAAAGTCTGACACAGTTTCCACTGTCTCCCCATCTATTTGCCATGAAGTGATGGGACCAGATGTCATGATCTTAGTTTTCTGAATGTTGAGCTTTAAGCCAACTTTTTTACTCCTCTTTCACTTTCATCAAGAGGCTTTTTAGTTCCTCTTCACTTTCTGCCATAAGAGTGGTGTCATCTGCATATCTGAGGTTATTGATATTTCTCCCAGCAATCTTGATTCCAGCTTGTGCTTCTTCCAGGCCAGCATTTCTCATGATGTACTCTGCATATAAGTTAAATAAGCAGGATTGTTTCTAAGCTTTAATTATTTATAAATGCACCTGCTGTTAAATTACTTACTGAAAAATGTTTGTATTTCTCTTGGGTAAATACCAAAGAGTGGTATTTCTGAGCCATATAAAAGTGCATTTTAACTTTATAACAAACTTCCAGTTTCTTTTTTTAAAAGAGCTTTCAGTTTTTCAAAGTGTTTGAACTAATTTCCCCCACACATTCCACATCTTGCCAACCTTTGTTGATGTCAATCTTTTCCATTTTCATCATTTTAGCAGCTGAATAGTGATATCTCATGTGGCTTTTAATTTTTATTACCCAGATAAGTAATGATGTGGAGTACCTTTTCATATGCTTGAGGGTTGGGAATCTTCTTTTGTAAAATGTCTCTTTTGCTCATTTTTAAAATTTGTGTTGTCTTTTTCTTCTTAATCTGTCAGAATTATTTATATCTTCTTGATAGGAATCCTTTGTCAGATGTTTGAATTCTGGATATCTTCTCTAAGCCTTTGGCTTGACTGTTTACTCTTTTGCTGAAGACAACATCTCAATTTTAATGAAGTCTAAATCACTAATTTTTTGTTGGTTTTGTGGTTAGTGTTTTTTGGTCTTTTGGCCAAATAAATGTAAGCATAAATGTTATACATGACTTCCAGGAAGCCTCCCTTAAAAGGACGGAGCCCTTCATCTTTCTTTCCTCTAGAAAGGTTGTATCTAGAACACAAATGTGATGGCTGGAGCCCCAGCCATCATCTCAGACAATGACGTGATTTTTGAGAATGGGAGCCACAGAGAGGCGGAGCCTGAGACATCACGAAAGCACCATACTGGCCCTAAAACTGTCTACTTCCAGACTTCTTCTGTATGAGACAGACTGTGAGTGTCCTGACTGTCTGCTATGAGTGCAAGCCTTGCAGCCCCATAGATATGATTGTGTTGTTCAGTTGCTCAGTTGTGTCCAACTCTTTGCAACCCCATGCACTGCAACATGCCAGGCTTCCCTGTCTTCCACCATCTCCTGGAATTTGCTCAAACTCATGTCCATTGAGTCAATGATATCATTCAACTATCTCATCCTCTGTCACACCCTTCTCCTCTTGTGCTCAATCCCAGCATCAGAGTCTTTTCCAAAGAACCGGTTTTTCACATCAGGTGACCAAACTACTGGAGCTTCAGCTTCAGCATCAGTCCTCCCAATGAACATTCAAGGCTGATTTCCTTTAGGATTGACTGGTTTGATCTCCTTGCTGTCTAAGAAACTCTCAAGAGTCTTCTCCAGCACCACAGTTCAAAAAAGCATCAATCGTTTGTCACTCAACCTTGTTTATGGTCCAGCTTTTACAGTACATGACTACTGGAAAAGATAAGATAAGGGAAGATTCTTGAGATTGTTGAGCCCCTGGAGGAGGTCAGGCCAACCAAGCCCCAGGCTTAACAACGTTACAAGTTGTTCATGACAAAACAAACAGCATTAACATGAAACCAGAGCTGCAATTTGCTCACAGATTGAGGATGATATCAGCTTGATATTCCAGAATTATAAGAGGAACCCTGAACTGCAATTTTTGAAGTGTCTTCAGAAGAGACATGCTGAGAGCTGCCTAGGACCTTTCCCCAGTTGTACCAGGACACCAGACTTCCCAGCGCTATTTAAGTCTAGATGTTGGTGATGTATCCTCCACTGTTTCTATTTATCTTTTCTTTTAATGTTAGTATATTGGAAGTAAGCTAGATAATTCTCTAGTAAATATTGGTATTATTTATTTGTATATAACAAGTGGCTTATTTTGTTAACAAATCCTTTGAGCATGAGATGAAAGTGAAAGCTTTCTACAAAACGCTCCTGCCAAATAACACCTCCCTGGTCCCCAAATTGTTGTGAGAACCAATAAGACCATGGACTTCAAAGGGACTTGTCCATCACAGCCAGCCACGTTTTGGGCATCACTGTGGCACAGCATGGAGGTTCTGTCCCACCTCAAGGCCACATGCACAGCCTTGCCCCTCGGAGCCTCACACTGAGCCCAGATCAAGGCCGAGGCCCCCTCACCACCTGGAGCTTGTATGTTGAAACTGTACCGCTACACTGTATTTGGGAAAGGGCCTTTAAGGAGGTAACTAAGGTGAAATGAGGTCATACGCATGGGGCCCTAACCCAGTAGAACTGGTGTCCTTATAAGAAGAGAAGACACACCGGGGATGTGCATCCACAGAGAGAAGGCCCACACAGGAGACGGTGAGAAGATGGCTGTCTGCCAGTCAAGGAGAGAGCCCTCAGGAGAAACCAAACCTGCAGACACCTTGATCTGGGACTTTTAGCCCCTAGAACTGTGAGGAAGAAATTTCTACTGCTCAAGTCACAGTCTGTGGCATTTTGCTACCAGCCCTGGCAGACTAAGGCAGTGCCTGTGCAACCTGAGCTCTGAGCTTTTGGGGTGGCTGGCATGGCAGTGAGTGAGGTGTCCCCAGAGCATAGCCTCATTCACACACCTCCACGCGCCCCCCATGGTAGAAAAATACTGGAAGAAGAAGTTGGGAAAAAGTGTTGGATCTGCAGTTTTATTTAAACATAACACTGACCAACAATTGCATAACATGAATCACTCCTTGAATTGAAAAACACACAACTTCATTTTTATTATGTATTTACATATTCCTTTTCACAGAATAGTGCCCAAGGATCAGGACTCAGCCAGTTGTGGCCCATTCAAGCTGAACATCCCTGCCACTGCCCTTCAGCAGGCCAAGACGGTCAGTCCCTGCAGGAGTGGCCACCCTGATTCCTGGGCCCTGTGTATTTCCATCCATTCGACTGGCAGCACAGACAGCGTCCTGGGAGAACAGTGCTCGGCACTCAGGCGTCCTGGCCTTGGCACCCGCCACTCCCGCACACACCTGGTCTCCCCTTGGGGCAGAACTGGCCTCCACTCATGCACTGTGACCTCAGCCACAGCTGCCCTGCCACGCTCTAAAGCGGCCCACTCCACCTTGGCCCCCCAGGGTTCACGGCCAGCAGCCCCAAGCTCAGGATGGCCGCGCAAGGCCAAGCACTAAAGAGGCATCTTGGTTTGTCTTCTTTCTAAGTAAATGGATTAATTAATCAACAAAGCATATCCTTCTCTACCCCACTGCCACCAACCTAGTTCCCTTAGTCATGGCAAGAGCCACCTCCCTGGGCTTCTGGCTTTCTTCTGGATCCTCCATGTGTCCTCCATACAGCAGCAACTGAGCCATGCCAAGTTATTTCTCAGCTCAGGATCCTCCAGTAAACTGTATTACTAATGTTTAGATACAATTTATCAGAACACAGTCACATACCTGCATTCATGTGTATGAACGAATCTATGGCTGATTTCCTGCTATAAGGGTTCATCTGGGATCACCCTAAATGTTGTCGTGAACACACTCAATTAGCCCCATGGAGAGGCACACTCAGAAAGATCAAGACCCCCAGCCAACAGCCAGCCCCACACTGCCAGCCATATGAGGGCACCATGTGCAATGGGGGTCCTCCAGCCCAGGTAGCCTGCAGATGACTGTGGCCCCAGCTGTCCACTGACATCAGGTGGAAACTGCCCAGCTTAGCCTTTCCCAAATACCTGATGCACAGAGTCTGTGAGCATGAGATACAGTTGTTTTACACCACTTACATCAGGCCTGTTGATAGTCCCATCTGCCATTCTGCCATGATCATATGGTAAGCACACCTTGAATTACATAAAAAGTCTGTATGTATATGTGTGTGTAAATATATACGTGTGTGTGTGTGTATAAAATACAGAAATGCATAAGACTGGGTTTCTTTTAATTTAATCATTTTTCTTCTTTACTTGACTCCACATATGGCCCTCTTGTCCCATCTCATCTCCTACCTGTCCTATATTATAATTTTATTCCATCTATTCTCCATATTCCCCCCTTATTTGTGTGTAATAATTATCAAGCATACTTATACATTTTCATACATGTAGACATCTGTATATCTGTACAGTTCAGTTCAGTCGCTCAGTCATGCCCTACTCTTTGGAACCCCATGGACTGCAGCATGCCAGGCCTCCCTGTCCATCACTAACTCCCAGAGCTTACTCAGGCTCACGTTCATCGGGTCTGTGATGCCATCCAACTATCTCATCCTCTGTTGTCCCCTTCTCCACCTGCCTTCAACCTTTCCCAGCATCAAGTTCTTTTCCAATGGTAGAGGATTTTGGTAAATTTCTTTTACAAAGAGGGATCCAGTTTCACACTTTTCTACATCTTGATTTTTCTCACTCAATGATATCTTGTAGAAATCCCTGTGAAATCTTCTTAGAGCATTCACTGGATCTTTTCCATGGCTGCTTCATGTTCCACATGAGGAAAGCATATCTCCTCTGTGTGTACAGCTTTCATCTGCTACACAACAACTATTATGATGCCCCAGAGTGGCTGCTGGGTTTGATGTATTTTAAATTTTAACAGATGCAGCCCAACTGTTTTTCAGGAGGCCTGATGTCCAGTAAGATCTCTGCTTTTCCTTGCTGTGGACACTGCCACCCAGTGTGCAGGGCCGTCACAACTACACAGACCAGCCTGCTCCAGCTCCCCACATGCTCCACAGGTCTGCACAAAGCCTTCTGCAAACCACATCCCATTGTTTCTTCAACTTTTCTCATGCATGCATGCATGCCCAATTGCTCATCTATGTCTGACTCTCTGTGACCCCATGGGCTCTAGCCCACCAGGCTCCGCTGTCCATGGAATTTTCCAGGCAAGAATACTGGAGTGGGTTGCCATTTCCTACTCCAGGGGATCTTCCCAACCCAGGGATTGAATCCAAATCTTTGGCATCACCTGCATTGGCAGGCAGATTCTTTACCACTGCACCACCTGGGAAGCCCCTCAGCTCTCCTCAGGCCCAGCTAAACTTCATCAGCTGATCAACACCACTAGGTGTAAATAAAAATCATACCCAAATTCCTCTGTACAGTTCTACTCTCAGAGAAGAAATGTTGCCCATCAATGGTCTAGGAGACAAGGGCAGCTTGGGCCTCCACCCCTGCCCTTCCCCTCTCACTGTATCCAGGCCCCTCTGATGTCTTGCTTGGCCGGAGGGAGCTGCCAAACCACCCGTGGCCACCCCTTCTGAGGGCCAGTGTCAATCGTCAGAGGCTGAACCATCTAAACCACAGATGTCTCTATACTCTCAAGATCAGAGAGATCTTGGCTCTCAGGAATACCTAAGCGGCCCATTTATTAAGCAGGTCAAAACAGTTAGCAAGTATGTATATACTAATAACTTAGCTGTCCGAAATCTATATACATAAATTCTAAAGGAGACCATTTTTCTTTCATTTTTACATAACTTCCATTAGTTACTAACGGGGTATGTGGCTGTTGGACGCTGCATAGACTCTCAATCCTCAGTCCTCGCAGATTGTCCGCCGCCTGCCCCACGATGACTTCCATGTGGTACTGAAACGCATCTTTAGGACGAAAGGGCCGCGGTGTCACCTGCTGAGGCCACGACCTCGAGCCAGCAGCTTCGCCCGCGTCCAGCAGAGGGCGCTGCGTGTCCCCAGAACTGAGCATGCGCGGCCCCGCAGCGTCTCCTCCGGGTGTTTCTGGAGTCCACGCCACTCATCCCTCCGCTAGTGCCCACAGAAGTGAGGTTGGGTCTGGAAGCAGAGGCGGGTCCTGGGCTGGGACGTCGCCTACCTAGGCAGGAGTTTGACTCAGGAGTCGTCGCCAGCATAGAGTACAGGCGCCGGGGCCTCTGCACCCGGGACCCCATCTGTGCGCGGCTTGTCAACAGGCGCTTGCGTCCCGCGGGCACCAGCGCTGGGGCGGGAGCGGGAGGCTCCCTGGGTTCGGAAGGGTCCTGAGTGATGGGAGCACGACTGTCCTCGGCCACCGCCGAGAGCAGGCCTGAGGGGCTTTGGGGACCGCGGGCAGCCCTATCCTGGGCCATGTGACAACAAACCAAGACCGGAGTCTAACAATGAGCCAGGCATGGTCCACCGTGCGGTCCCCACAAACCAGGACCGGCCCGGGTGTGTCCGCGGCCTCTGGTGTCTCGGGAGCCATCCAAGGCTGGAGCCCGGGCCACGAACACAGCTGGGGACACAGAAGACGCTCTAAAGACATTTAAAAGAAAGGACTACACAGAATGCGTGAGGGCTTTCCTGGTGGCTCAGACGGTAAAGATTCTGCCTGCAGTGTGGGAGACCCGGGTTCAATCCTTGGACCTGGAAGATCCCTTGGAGAAGCAAATGGCAACACACTCCTGTGTTCTTGCCTGGAAAATCCCATGGACAGAGGAGCCTGGCCGACTACAGTCCATGGGGCTGCAAAGAGTCGGGCAGGACTAAGCCACTAACACACAGGATGAAGACAAAAAATATACAGACAGTATTCACAGTATTTACTTTTGAAGTGAGAATATAAGCTGTTTTTCTGCACCTCTCTTAACTTTATAAATTACATAGGTATCACCAGAATATACTTTTTAAAGCAATGGTTTTCTCACAAAGCTGGGTATTCCTCTCCATCTAGGAGGGCTAAAGTCTGAAAAAGGAGATCCCAAACTCAGATGTTTTCAGGTGCCTGGTGAGCTGGGTAAATGAGAAGGCAGAACTGAGCATGAGGCAATAGGGAGGTGTGAGGATTGCAGAGAACCAGCTGCTCTGCAGGAAGCAGGCTTGTCCAGCTCAAGTTCACCTTTGATCTTCATGAAAGCCCTGAGGGCAGGCCCACTTTGAAGACAGGAAAAGGGGAAACAGCCCAAGATGACGAAGCAAGAAGCAGAGCGCTTGTTGGAGGGGGCGGGCAGTGTAGAGGCATGGGCGCCATCTGCCAGGCTGTGGTTGCACCTTCACACTCCACACCCATGGCCCAGACTGGTGCAGTGACCCTGGCCCATGAAGGAGTGGCAGGGGGCTGCTTCCTGGCCTCCTTTCACCCACACAACAAAACCACACAGAGGTAGGTTGTGAGAGGAGTGAGGGGGGCCATGGGTGGAAACACTTGGAGAGTGTGCACATCTCCAAGTATCAATATGAAAGACATACCAGTAGAACTTAAAAAGGGCATAGAGAGGAGGATCTTTACCGCCTTGGGTCAAAGAAAGATTTCTTAAGACAAAAAAAGAGCATAAACAAAAAGGAAAAGATTGATATTTAAAACTTGTCTACATTAAAATTAATAAATTCTGGTCCTTAAAAGATACTGTAAAGAAAATGAAAAGAAAGAAACAAACCAGAAAAAAGAAAGAGATATTTGTGATACATATACTTGAAAAATGATTCAAACCCAGAATATATGTAATTTTTTTAGTCTATGAAGCAAGAGGAAAAAGACAACAGCTCAATGTGTAAGAAATGTCCAACTTATGTTCAAGGAAACATAACTTAAAAATAATGATATGCAAGTTCACATTCCCTAGATTAGCAAAAATTAAAATCTCTGTCAATATAGAGAAGACTTAGGAAAAAAAAGTCTCCGCACAGCTGGTGGAGTTGTAACATGGAGCAGCCGCTGTGACACGGCATCTAGTAGAGGTGGGCACACAGCAGCGGTGCCTCCATACTGCCCAGGACTCCACTCCTCATGCTGTTGTTGTTCAGTCGCTCAGTCCTGTCAGATTCTGCGACCCCATGGACTGCAGCACGCAGGCTTCCCTGTCCCTCACCATCTCCTGGAGTTTGCTCAAACTCCCGTCCATTGAGTCAGTGATGCCATCCAATCATCTCATCCTCTATCATCTCCTTCTGCTCCTGCCCTCAATCTTTCCCAGCATCAGAGTCTTTTTCAATGAGTCGGCGCTTCACATCAGGTGGCCAAAGTATTAGAGCTTCAGCTTCAGCATCCTTCCTTCCAATGAATGTTCAGGACTGATTTTCTTTACAATTGACTGGTTGGATCTCCTTGCTGTCCAAGAGCCTCTCAAGAGTCATCTCCAACAACATAGTTCAAAAGCATCAATTCTTCAGTACTCAGCCTTTTTTATTGTCCAGCTCTCACATCCATACATGATTACTGGAAAAATCATAGCTTTTACTATATGTACCTTTGTTGGCAAAGTGATGTCTCTAATTTTAAATATGTTGTCTAGGTTTGTTATTGCTTTTCTTCCAAGAAGCAAGCATCTTTTAATTTCATGGCTGCAGTCACTATCTGCAGTGACTTTGGAGCCCAAGAAATAAAGTTTGTCACTAGTTCCACTGTTTCCCCATCTATTTCCCATGAAGTGATGGGACCGGACACCATGATCTTCATTTTTTGAATGTTAAGTTTAAGCCAGCTTTTTCACTCTCCTCTTTTACCTTCATCAAAAGGCTCTTTAATTCCTCTTCACTTTCTGCCATAAGGGTGGTGTCATCTGCATATCTGACGTTATTGATATTTCTCCCGGCAATCTTGATTCCAGCTTGTGCTTCCTCCAGCCCAGTGTTTCTCATAATGTACTCTGCATATAAGTTAAATAAGAAGGATGACAATATACAGCCTTGACGTACTCCTTTTCCTATTTGGGACCAGTCTGTCATTCCATGTCCAGTTCTAACTGTTGCTTCCTGACCTGCATACAGATTTCTCAAGAGGCAGGTCAGATGGTCTGGTATTCCCATCTCTTTCAGAATTTTTCACAGTTTATTGTGATCTACACAGTCAAAGGCTTTGGCATAGTCAATAAAGCAGAAATAGATGTTTCTCTGGAACTCTTGCTTTTTCGATGATCCAGTGGATGTTGGCAATTTGATCTCTGGTTCCTCACCCTTTTCTAAAAGCAGCTTGAACATCTGGAAGTTCACAGTTCATGTATTGATGAAGCTTGGCTTGGAGAATTTTGAGCATTACTTTACTAGTGTGTGAGATGAGTGCAATTGTGCTGTAGTTTGAGCCTTCTTTGGCATTGCCTTTCTTTGGGATTGGAATGAAAACTGACCTTTTCCAGTCCTGTGGCCACTGCTGAGTTTTCCAAATTTGCTGGCATATTGAGTGTAGCACTTTCACAACATCATCTTTTAGGATTTGAAATAGCTCAACTGGAATTCAATCACCTCCACTAGCTTTGTTTGTAGTGTTGCTCCCTAAGGCCCACTTGACTTCACATTCCAGGATGTCTGGCTCTAGGTGAGTGATCACAACATCGTGATTATCTGGGTCATGAAGATCTTTTTTGTACAGTTCTTCAGTGTATTCTTGCCACCTCTCTTAATCTCTTCTGCTTCTGTTAGGTCCCTACCATTTCTGTCCTTTATTAAGCCCATCTTTGCATGAAATGTTCTCCTGGCATCTCTAATTTTCTTGAAGAGACCTCTAGTCTTTCACATTCTATTGTTTTCCTCTATTCTTTGCACTGATCACTGAGGAAGGCTTTCTTATCTCTCTTTGCTATTCTTTGGAACTCTGTGTACCTGGACCCATGTAAAAGAATGTTTGTGGTAGCAATGTTAAAAAAAAAAAAAACTGTAAACAACCCAAATGGCCTTACTGAAGAGGAAGTGGATAGCCTATGTTCAATTTCATGTGGTCTGACCTAATATTTTGTTTTAAATTACATATGCAGGAGGGAAAACTATAAAGAAAAGTAAGGGAATTTGGGGGCCTTCCCAGGTGGTGCTAGTGATAAAGAACCTGCCTGCCAATGCAGGGGACTTCAGAGATGTGCATTCAATCCTTGGGTCAGGAAGAGCCCCTGGAGGAGGGCATGGCAACCCACTCATCTTCTTGCCTGGAGAATCCCATGGACAGAGGAGCCTGGTGGGCTACAGTCTATAGAGTTGCAAACAGTTGGACATGACTGAAGTGACTTAGCACACACACACACACACAAGGGAATAAATAATACAAATTTTAGAAATATGATAACATCTAGTAGGGAAAAGGGGGACAATATCAGAGTGAGGCATGTGGGATGGGGAAAGGAGAGAAGATGCTTCTAATGTACCTCTAATGGGCTACCCTGGTGGATCAGTGGTTAAGAATCTTCCTACCAATGTTGAGGACAGAGGTTCAATCCCTGGTCTGGGAAGATCCCCCACACTGTGGAGCAACAAAGCCTGTGAGCCACAACTACTGAACCTGTGCACATAGAGCCCTTGCTTCATGACAGGAGAAGCCAGTGCAATGAGAAGCCCATGCACCTCAACAAAGAGTAGCCCCTGCTCAACACAAATAGAGAAAGCCCGCACAGCACTTGCAGACCTCCTCCCTTCTTCATTATTCACCCCTCCTCCTCTCATTATTCACTGTGGGGGCAGCCAGCTGCCACCTTATGAGGAGAGGCCCATATGCTGAGGAACAGAAGGCCGGTCCCTGGAGTGACCTCTGAAGCAGATACTCATTCCATCAGAGCCTTAAGATGACTGCTGCCCAACTATTAACAATGACTGTCAGCTGACTGCAGTCTCATGAGAGATGAGCCAGGACTCCCCAGGTAAGCTGCTCCCAGATTCCTGACTCGTGTGAAAATAACAAATGTCTGTTTGTTTTTTTTTAAGCTACTAAGTTTGGGGATAATTTATCATGCAGCAACAAATAACTAATACAAGTGATCTTCAGTTTGGCAAAAATGCCTTAAAAATGACACAAAAAACATGAACTATAACAGAAAAGAATTTGCAAGTCAGATTTTCTAAAAAGCAGAAACTTCTTCTCTTTTAAAGAATGTCGCTCTGAGCGATCCAGCCTCGTCTCTGGCCCCGGATTGAATTCGTCTCCTCTGGAGGCCAAGAATCCAGGCGTCTTATCATTCAGCAACAACCTTTCACTACAATAAGATACCACAGATGGGGTGGCTTAGACAACAGGCATTTATTTGTCACAGTTCTGGAGGCTGGGAAGTCCAAGATCAAGGTACTGGCAGATTCAGTGTCTGGTGAGAGTTGGTGGAGAGAGAGACTGAGGGTGAGAGTGATCTCTGGTATCTCCTCCTGATCTACTAAGGGCACTTCGCACCCCACCGTCATGATCTCATCTGAACCTAATCACTTCCCCAAAGCTCCACCTTCAGATATTATCATACTGAAGATTAGGATTTCAATATTTGAATTTGGGGATGACACAGACATTTACTCCAAAGCAAGGACTCTGAAAAACAGAAGGCAGACTGGCTACCAGATGGTGGCAGACAGCTCAGAACGGCCCAGAAATGGCACTTTCCTGCCATGGAGAATGAATGGAGAGAATTCCCCCCAGTAGCAGCAGGTGGCCCAGACTGAATTGCCTTGTGGCTGTGGCACCAGCAGAGACCAAGGGGCAGTTTCTGACTCTAGTCCCTCACTCAACAGAAAGTTGAGTAGCAAAAAGCTAGCAGCAAAAAGTAGCAGAAAGCCTACAGTGCAGCCCAGCAACAACAGAATGCCTGGGGCACTTTCTCCCCCCACTGTGGTCCAGATCCCCGCATATACCCAGCAGCAGCTGAGGCCACAGAGCTCTCCTCCTGTTTGGTTAGCATCAGTGGAAAATGAGAAGGAAGTCTGGACTTCTGACTCAGCAGTAGCAGGCAGTACCCCTCACCCTCCAAACTAGAGAACTGTGGGAGGAATTTGGAGCAAAGAGAACCAGAGAAAGGGTTTCTTTAACCTGTATGGGATATTCTGGGCAGACAGTTCATTTACCAAATGAGACACTGGCCAGAATGAATTCACCAAAAGGTTTGCGACCCAGGCTTTCACAGCAACCTTTGAATAGCATACAAACAAAGCAAACCAGAATAGCACTGCAAGAACTCAGAAGGAAATTGACATTGAAATCTCAGTCACAAAAATAGGGCAGGACCAGCATGCATCCTAAACAGGATGACTGCTCGAAAAGACTATTTAAACAGGATCCAGAGTCTTATAATGTAATATCCACAATGTCCAGGATACAGTAAATTAAAAAAGAAAAAATCATTTGTCATACCAAGAACCAGGACCAGGAAAATCACAACTGGCCCAACAATGCCAAAACTGATATGGCTCAGACGTTGGAGTTATCCAGCAAGGATCTTGAAGCAGCCATCAAAAAAATGCTGCAGTGAGCAATTATGAAACATAATTGCTTGAAACATATGCAAATAGTAAATCCGAGTAAAGAAATAAAAGATACAAAAAGAACCAAATGAGAATTAAAGAATTTTAAAAATAAATAATCAAGATTAAAACTCACTGATGGGCTTAATAATAGATTGGAGAAGAGATATGAAAAAATATTGAAGACAGAGCAATAGAACTTATCCAGTCTGACCAACAAAGAGAAAATAGATGGGAAAAAAATATAAACAGACTTCAGAGACTTGTGGAATAGCAACAGATCTAACATTTGTGTCACTGAAGTCCCAGAAAGGGAGGAGAAAGTGTGAAACAGAAAAAAAAAAATTTTGAAGAAATAATGGCTGAGTACTTCTAAATTTGGTGAAAAGCATAAACTTATATATTCAAGATGTTGAACAAACCCTAAACAGGATAAACTGAAAGAAATCCATCCAAAGACATAATCAAGCTTCTGAAAGCTAAAGACAAAGAAAAAAGCTCTGAAAGCACTTAAAAAGAAATAATGTGTCACATATAGAAAAACTATTCAAATGACAACAGATTTTTCATCTGAATCCAAGGAGACCAAAAGTAAATGGCACAAGATTTTCAAGTGCTGAAAGAAAAGAACTATCAATGCTAAACTATATCCAATGGAAAAAAAAAAAAAAACCCTTTAGAAATGAGGAGAAATGAAGTCTTTCTTAGGCAGAAAAACACTAAGAGACTTTGTCACCAGCAGGTCTACTCCAGAAAACTGGCTAAAGACATTCTCTACATTGAAAGGAGATAATAACAGAAGGAATCTTGGAACAAGAGAGAGTGACAGGACAGTGAAATGAGAAAAAAAAAAAAAATGGGAGGTTAAATATAATTTTATCATTCTCCTTATAAGTTTTAAAAGTTGTGTTTAATGGTTGAAGTAAAAATTATAACATGATTCAATGTGATGCTCAATTTACAGAGAGGGAATACTTTTTGTTTGTTTTATTTTTTGTTTTTTTTTTAATTTATTTAGTTTAATTGGAGGCTAATTACTTTACACTATTGTAGTGGTTTCTGCCATACATTGACATGAATCAGCCATGGGTGTACATGTGTCTCCCATCCTGACCCCCCTCCCACTTCCCTCCCCATCCCATCCCTCAGTGTCATCCCAGGGCACCGGCCCTGAGCTCTCCCTGTCTCATGCATCCAACCTGGACTGGCGATCTATTTCACATATGATAGTATACATGTTTCAATGCTATTCTCTCAGATCATCCCACCCTCGCCTTCTCCCAGAGTCCAACAGTGTGTCCTTTGCATCTGTGTCTGTTCTGCTGTCTCACGTATAGGGTCATCGTTACCATCTTTCTAAATTCCATATATATGCGTTAGTATACTGTATTGGTGTTTTTCTTTCTGACTTATTTCACTTTGTGTAATAGGCTCCAGTTTCATCCATCTCATTAGAACTGATTTAAATGTATTCTTTTTAATGGCTGAGTAATATTCCATGGTGTATATGTACCACTGCTTTCTTATCCATTCATCTGCTGATGGGCATCTAGGTTGCTTCCATGTCCTGGCTATTATAAACAGTGCTGTGATGAACATTGGGGTGCACGTGTCTCTTTCAGATCTGGTTTCCTCAGTGTGTATGCCCAGAAGTG
The DNA here is from genome assembly GCF_019320065.1 of Cervus canadensis. Classification (NCBI taxonomy): domain Eukaryota; kingdom Metazoa; phylum Chordata; class Mammalia; order Artiodactyla; family Cervidae; genus Cervus; species Cervus canadensis. Next base: position 73,591,344 of record NC_057400.1, read on the forward strand.
GTATTGCTGGGTCGTATGGCAGTTCTATTTCCAGTTTTTTAAGGAATCTCCACACTGTTCTCCATAGTGGCTGTACTAGTTTGCATTCCCACCAACAGTGTAAGAGGGTTCCCTTTTCTCCACACCCTCTCCAGCCTTTATTGCTTGTAGACTTTTTGATAGCAGCCATTCTGATCAGTGTGAGATGGTACCTCATTGTGGTTTTGATGAATATCAGAGAGGGAATACTTAAGACAATTATGTTTTTTAAATGAGGAAGGTAAAAGAACCCAAGTGGAAGTAAGTTTTCTACAGTTTTATTGCAGGAGTAAAAGAAATATCAATACCAGTTGCCTCTGGTAAGTTGTCAATACATATTGTTATACCTAAAGTAACCACCAAATAAAAGTATACATGGAAAAAAAAAGTATACATGGAGACTTAAATCTATGATGAAATTATATTTTACCTCCTCCTAAATGTTCAAATAACCCAGAGGAATGTATGAAAAAGGGAACAGAGGACCAAGAAACAGAAATATTAGAAATATTGAGATCCCTATATCTCTTATTTGAATATGTACATAATAATCACCTCCATTTAGTGAAGTCTCTTGACTATTACAGTAAGCTTTAAAATCATATTTATATAAACAAATCAAGACGAGATTTTAAAAACATACCCAAGCAGTCCAAGGGAAGCAAGAAAAGAGACACAAAGTAATGAGAAACCCAGAAACAGACATAAAACAAATAATGGCAATAAATTTGGCAATTTTAAGCCCCAACATTTTGATAATTATTTTAAATATAAATGATTGAAGTGGACCAATTAAAATAGGTTGAAAAAGTGGATTATACAAAACACAACTCATTCATCTGTTCGACATTTAGTTTATTTCCGTGTGCTAGCTATTGTAAATAGTGCTGCAATGAACATTCAAAACTGGATCATTTGTAGAGATGTGGATGGACCTAGAGTCTGTCATACAGAGTGAAATAACTCATAAAGAGAAAAACAAATACTGTATATTAATGCATAAATGTGGAATCTAGAAAAACAGTACAAAAAGCATAAAAAATAGTACAAATAGTACAAAAAAAAAAAAGATGAACCTATTTCCAGGGAAGGAATAGAGACACAGATGTAGAGAACGTGCATGTGGACACCAGGGTAAGGAGTGTGGGATGAATTGACACATACATATATTACTATGTGTGAAATAGTTACCTAGTGGGAACCAGCAGGGCAGCACAGGGAGCTCACGGCTCAGCGCTCTGTGATGGCCTAGAGGGCAGGGATGGGCAGGGGTCGGAGGGAGGCCCAAGAAAGAAGAGATATATGTATACATATAGCTGATTCACTTCACTATACAGCAGAAAGTAACAGAACACTGTAAAGCAGCTATACTCTAATTTAAAAAAAAAAAAAACCACAATTCAACTGTATGCTATATACAAGACACTCACTTGAAACATGACAATGGAGGTGGGTTGAAAGGTAAAAGATGAGAAAAGATACATCATGCAAACATCAGCAGAAAAACTTACTAGAGACAAAGAGAAATATCACAAATTAAAAAGGAATCAATTCACCAGGAAGATATAATGATTCTAAGTATGTATGCACCAAACATCAGAGGGCTTCCCTGGTGGCTCAGATGGTAAAGAATCCACCTGCAATGCAAGAGACCTGGGTTCAGTCCCCGGGTTGGGAAGATCCCCTGGAGGAGGACATGGCAACCCACTCCAGTACTCCGGCCTGGAGAATCCCCATGCACAGAGGAGCCTGGTGGGCTACAGTCCATGGAGTCGCAAAGATTCTGACACAACCGTGTGACCAAGCACAGCACAGCACAAACATTGGAATCTTGAAATACATGAAGTTGAAAAAAGATGCAGAAATATCCACAATAGTTAGGGACTTTAACATCCTCCTTTTGGCAATTGATAAAAAAAAAAACTAAACAGGTGGTCCAGTGGTTAGGACTCTGAACTTTCACTGCTGAGGGCCTCGGTTCAACTTGATTGGGGAATTAATATCCCACAAGCCAAAAAAAACGACTAGACAAAACCAGTAAAGACAAGGAAGAACTGAGCAACAGTATCAAACAGGATTTAACTGACATTTATAGAACATTCTAGCCAACAACAGCAGAGTACACTTTTTTTTTCAAGTGTCCACAGTATATTCACAAAGAGTAACCATATCCTGGATCATACAGAAAACCTTAACAAATTTAAAACAAATGAAATCCTATAGCATATACCCCCTTACCATAATGAAATTAAACTAACAATCAATAACAACAGGAAAAGCTCCAAATACTTGGGAACTAAACTACAGACTTCTAAACAATTGAGTCAATGAAGCAGCCTCAAATGAAATTTAAAAACATAGAACTGAACAAAAATAAAAATACAACTTATAAAAATTGGTAAGATATGGCTAAAGCAGTGCTAACAGGGAAATATATAGTATTAAATGCTTGCATTAGGAAAGAGGAAAGATTCATATCAATAATCTTAGTTCCTACCTAAAGAAACTAGGAAAAGAAGAGCAAAATGAACCCAGAGCAAGAGGAAAGAAGTAAAGAATAAAAACAGAAATTGATGAAATTGAAAATGAGGAGAAAAAAAAGAGAAAAATCAATGAAGCAAAAAGCAAGTCTTCAGAAGATTAATAAAATTGACAAATCTTGAGTTAAATTGATAAAAATAAAAAGATGCAAGTTACCAATATCAGGATTAAGGAGGGGATATTGCTACAGATCCTGTAGCTATTAAAAGGATAAAAAGGAAGTATTATAAAAACTCTACACACATAAGTCCAACAACCTACATGAACTGCACCAATTACTAGAGTGTCACAAACTACTTAAACATACCCAAAATGAAATAGTTAACTTCAATAAATTCTATTATCTATTAAAGACATGGAATCTATAAATTAAAAACTTCCCCCAAAAAGAAATCTTCATCCTTCTATAGATTCCCTGGAGAAGTTTATCAAAAATTTAAAGAACTAATTCTACACGTTCTCTCCTAGAAAAAAGAAGAGGAAGGAAGGAATACTTTCCAAATCATTTTATGAGGCCCTGAAGCCAAAAGCAGACAAAAACCATACTAAAAAAAGAAAACTATAGACCAATATCATTCACAGATTTAGATCTAAAACTTTTCAACAAAATATTATCAAAATGAGCAATATCAATAGTACATGAACCGAGAACTTGCAGATGTTCAACCTGGATTTAGAAAAGGCAGAGGAACCAGAGATCAAATTGTCACCATCCGTTGGATCATAGAAAAAGCAAGAGAGTTCCAGAAAAACATCTACTTCTGCTTTATTGACTACACCAAAGACTTTGACTGTGTGAATCACAAAAAACTGTGGAAAATTCTTCAAGAGATGGGAATACCAGACCGCCTTACCTTTCTCCAGAGAAACGTGTATGCAGGTCAAGAAGCAACAGTTAGAACTGGACATGGAACAACAGACTGGTTTAAAATTAGGAAAGGAGTTATGTCAAGATTGTATACTGTCACCCTGCTTATTTAACTTATATACAGAGTACATCATGCGAAATGCTGGGCTGGATGAAGCACAAGCTGGAATCAAGATTGCTGGGAGAAATATCAATAACCTCAGATATGCAGAAGACACCACCCTTATGGCAGAAAGTGAAGAGGAACTAAAGAGCCTCTTGATGAAGGTGAAAGAGGAGAGTGAAAAAGTTGGCTTAAAACACAACATTCAAAAAACTAAAATCATGGCATCTGGTCCCATCACTTCATGGCAAATAGATGGGGAAGCAATGGAAACAGTGACAGACTTTATTTCTTGAGCTCCAAAATCACTGCAGATGGTGAGTGCAGCCATGAAATTAAAAGACGCTTACTCCTTGGAAGAAAAGTTATGACCAACCTGGACAGCATATTAAAAAGCAGAGACATTACTTTGCCAACAAAGGTCCAGCTAGTCAAAGCTATGATTTTTCCAGTAGCCATGTATGGATGTGAGAGTTGAACTGTAAAGAAAGCTGAGCACCGAAGAATTGATGCTTTTGAACTGTGGTGTTGAAGAAGACTCTTGAAAGTCCCTTGGACAGCAAGGAGATCAAACCAGTAAATCCTAAAGGAAATCAATCCTGAATATTCCTTGGAAGGACTGATGCTGAAACTGAAGCTCCAATACTTTGGCCACCTGATACGAAGAACTGACTCATGGAAGAACTGACCCTGATGCTGGAAAAGATTGGAGGCAGGAGAAGGAGATGACAGAGAACAAGATGGTTGATGGCATCACCAACTCAATGGACAAGTTTGAGCAAGCTCCAGGAGTTGGTGATGTACAGGGAAGCCTGGTGCTGCAATCCATGGGGTCAAAAAGAATCAGACAGGACTGAGTGACTGAACTAAACTGAACCAAATAGGATTTACTCCAGGGATGCCAGGCTGGTTCAGTGTTTGAAAATCAATAAATATAATTGATCAATAGGCTAAAAAAGAAAGCTTCCATGATCATATTGACTGATGCAGCAAAAAGAATTTTAAATAATTCAACACCGCTTCATGACAAGAAAAAACTCTCAGAAAACTAGAAATAATGGGAAACATCCTCAACTTGATAAAAAGTATCTACAAAAAAATCTTATAGCTAACATCAGATTTAACAGTAAGACATCTGCCCTCTTAAATCTTATGCGACATAATTGTGGAAGTTCTAGCCAGAAAAATAAAGCAAGAAAGAAAATAAAAGGCGTACATATTGGAAATGAAAAAATAAAAGGGTCCCAATTTGCAGACAACTTGCTTATCTACATAGAAATCCTATGAAAAATAAAATTCCTACAATAAATGAGTTTAGCAAGGTTACAGGATACCAGATAAACATTCATAAATCAATTGTATTTCTAATACTGGCAACAAACAAACAGGTGAAAACCAGAGTTAAAAACAGAAAACAATATCTTTTACAATATCTTCAAAAAATTAAGTATGTTATAAATGTCCCAAAACACACATAGGACTTGTATGCTGAAGAATATAAAACTGATGACAGAAGTCAAAGAGGCTTATAGCAAATGGAGAGATATGTTATGTTCATGAATTAGAAGATTCACATGGAAATGTTGTCAGTTCACCCTCAAATATCTCCCCAAACACGATTAACCTAAATGCCAGAAAGATTTTATTTTGGTTGCTATAATGAAGATCACTTTAAAATTTACATGGAAAGTTAAAAGAACAAGAATAGCTAAAATCATTTGGGAAAAAAAAACAAAAACAGAGGAACCACCTACTTGATTCTGAAACTGTGCAGCTACAGTAGTCCAGACTGAGTGGTGTTGGCAGACATAGCAATTCTCTCAAGTGACTTTTGACAAAACTGCCAAAGCAATTCAACAGAGGAAGGATACGTCTTTCAGCAAATGGTGCTGAACAATTGGACATCCATTGACAAAAACATGAACATCGACCCAAATCTCACATCTTCTTGTTGTTCAGCTGCTCAGTCACGTCCGACTCTTTGCAACCCCATGGTTTGCAGCACGCCAGGCTTCCATGTCCATCACCAACTCCTGGAGATTGCTCAAACTCATGTGCATCGAGTTGGTGATGCCATCCATATCTTTGTCCTCTGTCGTCCCCTTCTCTTCCTGCCTTCAATCTTTCCCAACATCAGGGTCTTTTCTAATGGTCAGTCCTTCACATCAGGTGGCCAAAGTATTGGAGCTTCAGCTTCAGCATCAGTCCTTCCAATGAATATTCAGGACTGATTTCCTTTAGGATTGACGGGTTTGATCTCCTTGCAGTCCAAGGGACTCTCAAGAGTCTTCTCCAACATCACAGTTCAAAAGCATCAGTTCTTCGGTGCTCAGTCTTCTTTATGGTCTAACTCTCACATCCACACATGACTACTGGAAAACCCATAATTTTGACTAGCTGGACCTTTGTGGGCAAAGTAATGTATCTGCTTTTTAATATGCTGCCTAGGTTAGTCATAGCTTTTCTTCCAAGGAGCAAAAATCTTTTAATTAATTGTCTCACATCTTACAAATGATTTAATTCTAAATGGACATAGGTTTAAATATTAAATGTTAAACTATTTCAAAAAATTAGGAAGAAACATAGGAGAAAATCTTCAGGACCTCGAGCTAAGCAAAGAGTTCCTAGACAAAGAAAGTGAAGTTGCTCAGTCGTGTCCAACTCTTTGCAATCCCATGGACTGTAGCCTACCAGGTTCCACCATCCATGGGATTTTCCAGACAAGAATAGTGGAGTGGGTTGCCATTTCCTTCTCCATCCTAGACAAAGAAGACCTGAATAAATTGAACTTCATCAAAATTAAAACTTCATTCCATAAAAGAAGCTATTAAGGGGATGAAAAGACAAACTACAATCTGAGAGAAAATATTTGCAAGCCAATTATCCTACAAAAGACTTGTATCTAGAATATATAACTAATTAAAAATTCAACAGTAAAAAACAGAGAACAACAACAGCAATTAGAAAATGGACAGATAGTGTGAAAGGGGAGATACAAATTGAAAATCATGCAAAAAGATATTTGACACATTAACCACTGTGGAAATGCAAATTAAGACCACAATGAAATATCACTATACATTTGTTAGAATGACTAAATGTAAAAATAGTCATTACACCAAGAACTACAGAGGAAGCAAAGACTCTGGATCTGTTACATATTTCTCATGGGAACATGAAATGGTACAGCCAGTCTTGAAAATAGTATGATATTTTTAATAGGCCTAAACAGTTATTTATAAAGCTATCTAGCAATTGTACTCTTGGACATTTATCCCAAATAAATGAAAATATGTTCACACAGAAACCTATATGTAAATTATCATCGAGCTTTATTCATAAAAGCCCAAACCTGAAAACAACCAAAATTCCCTTCAACTGGTGGATGGTTTTTAAAAAAAAAAATCTCTGAGGAGGAGCTAAGATGGCGGAGGAATAGGATGGGGAGACCATTTTCTCCCCCACAAATTCATTGAAAGAACATTTGAACGCTGAGAAAACTGCACAAAACAACTTCTGATCGCTAGCAGAGGACATCAGGTGCCCAGAAAAGCAGCCCATTGTCTTCAAAAGGAGGTAGGACAAAATATAAAAGATAAAAAGAGAGACAAAAGAGCTAGGGACAGAGACCCGTCCCGGGAAGGGAAGGGAGTCTTAATAGAGGAAGTTTCCAAACACCAGGAAACCCTCTCACTGGCGGGTCTGGGGGAAGTTTTCAAATCTCGGATGGCAACCTAACTGGGAGGAAAAATAAATAAAACCCACAGATTACATGCCTAAAAGCAACTCCCAGCAGAACCCCAGACGCTCGCATCCTCCACCAGCAAGTGGGGGCTGAACAGAGAGGAGCGAGCGGCATTGCTAAGGGTAAGGACCGGGCCTGAATGCCTGAGGGCAATTGGGGGGAGCTAACCTGAGACAGCAACTTAAACTGTGGGATAGCAAGAGACAGAGAGAAAATTAACCGCTGAAAAGAGCGTGAATATACACCATGGAATATTACTCAGCCGTTAAAAAGAATTCATTTGAATCAGTCCTAATGAGATGGATGAAACTGGAGCCCCTTATACAGAGTGAAGTAAGCCAGAAAGATAAAGAACATTACAGCATACTAACACATATATATGGAATTTAGAAAGATGGTAACGATAACCCTATATGCAAAACAGAAAAAGAGACACAGAAATACAGAACAGACTTTTGAACTCTGTGGGAGAAGGTGAGGGTGGGATGTTTCAAAAGAACAGCATGTACACTATCTATGGGGAAACAGATCACCAGCCCAGGTGGGATGCATGAGACAAGTGCTCGGGCCTGGTGCACTGGGAAGACCCAGAGGAATCGGGTGGAGAGGGAGGTGGGAGGGGGGATCGGGATGGGGAATACGTGTAAATCTATGGCTGATTCATGTCAATGTATGACAAAACCCACTGAAAAAAAAAAAAGAGCGTGAACCAAACACACTGCCGGCTGTTTGCAGAACAAAAGAAAGACTAAGCAATTCCAGAGAAGAGCTAGCCGGTGGCAGACCAGCCCATCCCCCGCCGGAGGCAGGAGGCAGGGGGGAGGGGAAAGGGGCAAACTAGGCCCCAAGGACGGCACCCCCTACCAAACTGCAAACAGGCTCCCAGTTTCTAACCAAAGACTTCCTGAGATTCTGGATGGTTGACATCCACTGGGAGGGTCGCGGCTAGAGACCAGCTCCTGAGAACAGACACAAGGCGCACGTACCCAACTGGCAAGCGCGGAAACTGAGGCTGGGACCGCGGAGGGGATAAGGCGCACCGCACCCGGGGAGAGTGTGCCCATCAAGTTCCTGGCCGCCTGAGCTGCTCGGCCAGAGAAGGCACAAAACTCAGGCCCAACCGAGTCTGCGCTTTTGTGGAGTACCTGAAAATTGGAACTGCAGGCCACGCAGGGTCCGCTCCATATAGAGCAGCCTGGAGCCTGAGCAGTGTAGACGGGGAAAGCACACACCCGTGAGCGGGGGCAAACCCAGTGTGGCCGGAACACTGCCAGTGCTCCCCACACACGCCAGTGACATTTGTCTGCAGCGCCCCTCCCTCCCCGCAGCACGACTGAACAAGAGAACCTAAACAAGAGACCACCTCCGCCCACCTGTGTCAGGGCGGAAATTAGACACTGAAGAGACCGGCAAACAGAAGCCAAATAAACAAAGGGAACCGCTTCAGAAGTGACCAGTGCAACAGATTAAAATCCCTGTAGTTAACACCGACTACACCGGAAGGGGCCTATAGATATGGAGAAGTGTAAGCTGGAACAAGGAGCTATCTGAAACTGAACCGAACCCACACTGCCCGCAACAGCTCCAGAGAAATTCCTAGATGTATTTTTACCATTTTTTTTAATTAAAAAAATTTTTTTTCTTTTTTTTCTTTTTTTAAAATTTTTTCTCTTTTATTTTCGTTTAAAATTCCCTAATACTCCTCTATTACTCCTTAATTTTCATTTTCATATATTTTTACTATTTTTTTAATTACATTTTTTTCCTTTTTTTTCCTTTTTTTTTTTTTATTTTCTTTTAAAG
>NC_057400.1:74224611-74233705 GCF_019320065.1 Cervus canadensis
GGGGCTAGGAGAGCACAAAGGGGAGGCGGTCCATTCGCACTCACACAGCTGTGTCCGTAGGCGTCGCCCAGCTCTCCTAGAGTGGCCCCAGTGGGGAAGTAGCTTGCTCTGGCTGTGCTGGGGGTGGGGAGGGGAGGCTCACCTCGCTCGTGTTGTTGGGCAGGTAGACCTTGTGGCAGATGCGGGAGACGTTCTGCTCCGCGGCCTCAACCTCCACCTGGTGCGGCGGCTGCTTCCGGGGCCCTGTCCTGGAGCGAAGTGCACGCTGCCCGGGCCACCACCACCCACCCAGGCCTGGCCCCGCACCAGCCTTTGAGCTCAGCTACGTGCCATGCACGAGGAGCTGCCCTGAGGAGGTGCCGGGCACGTGGCCCATGGGAGGCGGCAGAGGCCAGCCTGGCCTCATCCCCCAGGAGCCCTGAGGTTCTGACAGCACATGTAGGGGGAGGACCAGGCTGGGCAGGGCACCAGCGGGCAGGGTGGGTCGCGTTCTCATTTTCATATAGCCGGGCACTGGGTATGGGCCTCTTCATGACCCAGGCGGCCACTCATGGCCAGAAACCCGCCAACCCCTCCAGCCTCCCTGCAGCCCTCCTGGGCCTCACTGTGTGTCTCCTCCCCCCCGGTGGCTGGGGCCGGGCCCTGTCTCCCCAGATTGACACCACTTCAGAGAGGAAGCCGAGTCTGGCTCCTCTGGTGGGTGTGCCCACTGGAACACGATCCCGGGAGACTGGTGGGCCACACTCCCCGGCACTCCCAGAGAAATGTTCCGGGGGCACCTGGGAGTTGGCAGGCTCACCTCAGGACCCTCTGGATGCGGCGGCTGCAGTCGGGGGCCAGCACCTTCCTCCTCCGCGTGTCTATGAACTTCTGGGCGTGCGGCAGCAGCGCCTTGCCGGGTGGGAAGAGGCCGGTGCAGAGCCACAGCAGCTGCCAGCCCCGCTCCTCACTGTACCTGTGGATGGCAGCACAGGTCAGCCCAGGAGGGGCCCCTCCTGGAGGCCGAGCCCTCCAGCACTGCAGGGAGATGGGGCTCTTTGCAGGATTGTTCATGTGAGCAGAGACCTGCCTGAGGCCACGGGCGAGGAGGCCACTGCCCTGCTGTCAACACCATCAAAGCCTTCCCGCTCACAAGAAGGAGAGGGAGTGCTATCATGCCCCTTTTGTGGAGGAGAGCACTGAGGTTTAGAGAGGCCAGGTGACGAACGACACAGGGTAGGAGCGGCACGGCCCAGGGCAAGAAGTCCCAACACCGCCCCCCCCCGCCAACCCCAGTGTTACAACGAAGGCTGCCTTTACGAGGTGGGGGCTGGGGACCCCCCGGCGGGGGGCCGAGGGGGCCTGTGCCTGCTGTGCCTTCCATCCCTCCCCGCTGCCCGCAGACCTCTTGGTGTTGTGCGTCAGCTGCTTCAGGATCTGGCAATAAACCTCGTCCTGCAGGGTGGCCTCCTGGAGGGCTGATGAGAAGATCTGGTCGGTGAGCTCCAGGGAGGTCCAGGCCTGCCGAGAGGGGTAGTCACCCATGTACCTGAGGATGGGTGCGGCTGTCAAGGAAGGAAGCGCCTGTCACCACTGACCCTGAGTCTGGCCTGGAGCTGATCCCCGCCACCCTGGGGCACCTCACTGACTCCGGAGCAGCCCCTGGCCCTGAGAGGGCTGGCCCTTGGGTGGGCCGGCCGTGGGGCCCCACAGGCTTGGCGTGGGGCTGGGGCAGGCCAGCTGGGAAAGGATATCGATGAAGATCTGACAGGCGGCATCCCGCAGCTCAGCATTGGCGTGGACACGCCGGAGCAGCGGCTGCCTCAGGGGCTCGGCCGAGTGAGCCCACAGCTGCCCCCGGGTTCGAGCCAGGGGCAGCACGGCTCTGCTGATGGTCTCCTTCTCTGGGACCCTGTTGGGGATGGAGGTCAGGGTCAGGGTGTGTGCTGCTCCTGTGCCTACCCACCATGGGCCATGCACACACAGTGCAGAGAGAGCCCAGGGCTCTGGGGTGGGCCCCCACGGGGATGCGCCCACAGCACTCCACTAAGAAACAGGTTGGTTATGTCAGGGTCAGAGGGTCCCCTCCCTGCCCAGGCAGCACAGAAGGGCTGGTTGGGGTGGGGCACGGGATGAAGCAGGGTGGGCACCTAAAAAATTCATAGGAGAATTCCTCCAGGGTGTGCAGGTTCTCCTCGGGATGCTCCTCGAGGGGAGCCTCTGCGGGCCTCCCCTCCTGGGCTGCCAGCTTCCGCTTCTCTGGTGACATGGCCAGCAAGCTCTGGGGGTGGAGTGGGGCATAGGTATGAGTGTCCAGAAGGCCCCACCCACGGGCCCCTCCTGGCCAGGTGTCCTCAGAGACTAGGGAGGGGCCAGGCCACAGGGCTGGACAGGCTGGGACCTACCCCTCCTGTGTCACCTGCTGTGGAACCCAGGACCAGTGACTCAATGTTTCTGAACCTGTTTCCTTTTTCTTCAGGGGGTGCTCAGGCCCACCAGGCTCCCCTCTCCTGGGGCACTTCTCTTCAGGGCTATCTCTCACCCTGGCTCTGCTGGCCTGGCCCCCCCACCTCCTTCAGGCCTGGTCATGGAAGCGTCTGTCCCTCAGGGAAATCTTCCTGGACAGTGTAAGCCCCCATCCTAGAATTTGCTCCTGGAACAACCAGTGCTGCTTCTTGTGGCACTCTGTACCCCTGCCACCAAGTCATCATTTGTCCCAGTGCTCCTTGAGGGTGGAGATGCTACTGTGTTTGATACTGTATTGTGGTATACAGAGCACACAGTTGGCACTCAATACATGCATTTGGGAGGCCTGTCCTGTCTCCTTGGAGGGGCGGCACTGGTCTTGGGGGTTAGGGTGGAGTGGTTGTCAGGGGTAGGGAGACTTGAGCCCCCTTGGGTCAGGGTTTTTAAATGACATTGAGGCAAGACGGGTTTACCCCTAGGACGCTCCCTGGTGGGAGGGATGGAGGGACGCGCACTGATTGAGCACCTGCTGAGTGCCAGGTGACGCCCCAGCCACTCACTGCACAAGCACTTCCTGCCTCTCCCAGACGGGTGGCGGGGCTGGCAGGGCTGACATGATGCCCAGGCTTTCTGGGGAGTGGGGCCCGGGCGCCTGAGCTGGGACCCCAGGCCTGGCATCTCAGCCTCTTCCCCAGGTGCCCAGGGGTGCCCGGCTGAGGGCAGGTGAGCATGTGGGTTACCAGCAGCTGGGCTGAGGGCTTGGTGACTGTCGGGATGGCATATAGGCAGGAGGTAGGCACCAGCCCCGTCTTCTCGGTCCGGTCGTTCTGGGCCAGGGTCCAGTTCTCAGAGGCCAGCAGGCCCTGCTTCTTTGTCAGGATCAGCAAGTCCCCCTTCTTGAAGGGCAGGAGGGTGGAATCCTCTACGGTCACATGGACACACAAAGAGACAGAGAAGACAGTTTCCCCAGGGTTCAGTGGAGGCCAGAGGGCCTGCTAACATCCTGTGGGTGGTCCCCTCTGACAGGGGAGGAAACAGGGACACAGAGCAGGGGGCCCATGGCCACCCTGAGAGTGACTGGGGGTGGGATTCCCCGAGTTCAGGCACTCGGGGGGTCTGGACAGGCATAGCCGGGCAGGCAGAAGCTGGGGAGACCTGCTCAGAGGCCTGACCAGGAAGTGGCCAGGGAGCCGTGAGGCAGATGGACCAAGGGAACAGAGGACCGGCAGGCTGTTACCACGCCTGCCCAGGAGCTAAGTGACCTATCTGAGCCTGTTTCCTCAGCTATAAGATGGAGACGATCACCCCTCCCTCCTGGGGCGGTTGTGAGGATGGGATGGGCCATGGGGACAAAGCTTCTGCTGATGTTTCCAGCGCAGTTAAGACCCTGTGCACAGCCCTCCCCTGCTCCCCTACTTTCTGAAGCCTGATTTCCAGCTGTGCTGAGGGAAGCTGCGGCTGTCAACGAGACCACCAGGGCTCACACCGCCCCCATCCCCACCCACAAGCTATGTGGCCCTGGACAAGCTGCTTGCCTTCTCTGAGCCACCAGTCCTTGTCTGCAACACTGGATAAGAGGATGGCAGTGGGGATGATGTGTGCTGCATGGGCTGCTGACCTGGCTGGCTCTTCCCTTGCTTCCAGAAGAGGGACATCCCTCAGTGCCCTTCACTTTGGAGGGTTTGAGACCCCTCCTGAACGCCCTCATCTTGCCTTGCCCATGGATGACCCTGAGCACTTTGTGGTCTCTCTCCCTCTCTCTGCTCGAGTCCCTGCCCTCCGCCTGCTTTGTGACCACCAGCACCTGGCACAAACAAGCCGCCCTCCCACCGGCCACATAAGCGGCCCTTCACCGGGCCCCCTCCCCGCCTGGCTGGGCACCTGTGGCCTTCCTGTCCTGCAGGGCCATGGCGAACACGGACCTCTCCTTCAAGCCCTCCAGAAACATGGCCACCAGCTCGGCGACGGCCACGCTGCTGGGGGACCGGAACTCATATTCCTCTTCATGCAGCGTGGACAGCATCAGCCTCTGCCCACCCTGGGCCTCCCTGAGGGGGAAAGGGGGCAATGTGACCAGAGGCCTGTCCCACCCTCCCCCTGGATCAGCCCTCAACAGCCTCAGAGGGGTGACCTGCCCAAGTTACAGAGTTTGGAGTGCCAACCATTACACCATGAAGCCCTCTTACAGATGAGGAAACTCCAGTGTGTCTGGAGCCATACAGGGCCTGGGGCTGAGCATGGATCTGCCCTAGCCCCGGACTTTCTGTGTGCGTGGGCAGATGAGCCAAAGCTTAGGGTCCTGTTCTATGGGCTTCAAAGGCAGTGGTGGTGCCAAGCCTGTCTGTGGAGTCAGCTCTGGGCAGGCAAGGTGGTGGCTGGCATGCAGGGCCACCATGGGGCCACTGCAAAGAAAGTTGATGCTGAGATGGAGCACCAGCCTGGGTGAGTTTGGGTGAGCTACCCAGTCTCTGTGGGCTTCCCTGGTAGCTCAGCTGGTAAAGAATCCGCCAGCAATGCAGGAGACCCTGGTTTGATTCCTGGGTTTGGAAGATCCCCTGAAGGAGGGCATGGCCACCCACTTCAGTATTCTTGTCTGGGAAATCCCATGGACACAGGAGTCTGGTGGGCTACAGTCCATGGAGTCGCAAAGAGTCAGACACGACTGAGCAACTAAGCACCTACCCTCTGCATGCCTCTGCTTATTCATCTGCAGAGTGTGGGGGTAATGGGGGGACTTACTGGAATAGAAGAGAGCACCTAGCAAAGTCCACCTCAGTAAGTGGTCCCTGCACACACTGGGAATGACCATAATGGTCATGCCACACTAGGGTGTGTTTGAACCAAGGAGGGGCTCTGGCAGGGCACAGGCAGGCCTTCCAAAAGGGTGTGAAGGCCTTCTCAGTAGATGAAAGCTGGAGGCGGGGTGTCTGGGGCACTTCTGGCATGCAAGGTGGTCCTCACTCTCTTCCATGCCCTGCACACACAGGCCTGTCCCTTGCTCCCTCTCCCGGACTGCTGGCACCTCCATGTGAGCAGTACCCACCAGTGAGAAGAGAAGGAACCTATAAGTGAATGGAAGCCCTGAAGGCTGCAAGCTTATGTGCCTCTTTCCAGGGGAGCTGGGCTCTAGAGGAAGCTTGAGAGGGCAATCGGTGGTGTGCGGACCCATTGCTGGCCCCAGGACAGTGGATGGCGGGGCCTGAGCCAATGGCCATCATGCCACACATGTGATGCAGTGTGTGCCAGTCTCCCCCTCTCCCTGTCTCCCCTGGAGCCCCAAGGACTGAGATTGTGGGGAGACGGAGGTTTGGGGCTTTCCTTGGAGCACCCACCTGTTGGTGATCAGACTCATGACCTCGATGAAAGAGAGTTCCAGAAGCACCTTCTCCTTCTGGTCCAGGAAGTACAGCCCCTTCCAGTTAACAGCCAAGATCAGCTGAGTCTTGGGCAGTCGGGGGCCTGGCAGAAGGAAAGAGGAATGTGAAGTCGGGGCTGGTCCAGGGTGGGGGCCCACTGGCACCCTCTTACACATCAGACACCATTACCTGAGAGTGTGGTGACTTCAAAGAGCCGGGAGAAGAGCAGCGGCCACTTCAGGCAGGCAGTGTCCACCACCTGCTCCTGCACGGTCAGCGGCCTGGCCTGGTTCTGGGTGTAAGGTGCCTGCACGGAGGTTGTGATGATGAGTCACCTCCATCACTTATCCCTCAGCTAACTCCTCACCCGCTGCCCAGGGAGCTCATTTACTGGATCATTCTGTGAAGTCTCTGCCTAAAGCCAGGCCAGTGTCAGTGAGAGTCAGGTAAGGGACTCTGGTGGGCTGGGGAGGGCCCATCACTGGTGGTTCTGATCCCTTCTTTAGAATCAGAGCTCCCAGGGGCTGGAGGGCCAGGCTGCTGCTCGCTGCCTAAGCCTGGAAGACAATGAGGGGTGCGTGCAGGTGTCTGTGGGCTCTGACTGGCTCTCACCAACACTGGCCTCCTGAGGCTGCATGTTGCTCCGTGCTCAAGGCCTGCGCTGGTGTCTATGTCTGTGTGTTGTTTGTGCTGCACTCTGCCTCTCTTCTACGCATTTGGGAGGTGTCTCTCAGGGACCTTCACCTCAATCCTCATCCCCAGTCCTGTCTCACCTCCCTCCCTCCCTCACCCTTGGCTCTCTCTGACCTTCACCCTTTTCTCTTCCCATCTCCACAGATCTGTTAATATCCAACTGTAATACCACTGGCTGTAACATCCAATTGAGCTTTCCTGTTATGGTTTGTAGGATAAAATGTTATTTCTCTTGTTCCTTCTTTAAAAGGTGGTTAGGTAACATTCATATACTGGATCAGGGGATGTAAACAGACACATCCTGAGATTTGGCCCTTTGCAACACATATCAAGGATTTTAGAACATTCATGCATGCTCATTCACTTTAGTCATGTCTGACTCTTTGCGACCCTATGGACTGTAGCCTGCCAGGCTCCTCTGTCCATGGAATTTTCCCGGCAAGAATATTGGAGTGGGTTGCCATGCCCTTCTCCAGGGAATCTTCCCAACCTAGGGATTGAATTCATGTCTCTTATGTCTCCTGCATTGGCAGGTGGGTTCTTTACCACTGGCACCACCTGGGAAACCCAACATTTGTACACTCTGAAATCCCTTTTCAAGAAATTGATCCTGATAAAATAACCATCAAGCATATAAAAGTTGTATCTACAAAGAGATTCACTTCATTGTTTTAACAGTGAAAATGGAACATGACCTTAAAATTCACCAGTGAATGAATTGTAGCTCATGAATACAGTACTATTCAGCCCTTAAAAACAGATTGGTATTTAATGACACAGAAATAAGGGCCCAAACTATTAAGCGAAGTGAAGAAGCAGGTTGAAAACTGTCTAATGATGATCCCATTTTTATTTTTTAAAAAAGTGTGTTTCCTAACAATGAGAAAACAGAAAGAGAAATTAAGGAAACAATCCCATTCACCATTGCAATGAAAATAATAAGATAGTTAGGAATAAATTTACCTAAAGAAACAAAAGACCTATATATAGAAAACTATGAAACATTGATGAAAGAAATAGAAGATGACACAAATAGATGGAGAAATATACCAGGTTCATGGATTGGGAGAAGCAATATAGTGAAAATGAGTATACTACCCAAAGCAATCTACAGATTCAATGCAATCCCTATCAAGCTACCAACAGTATTTTTCACAGAACTAGAATAAATAATTTCATAATTTGTATGGAAATACAAAAAAACCTCAAATAGCTAAAGCAATCTTGAGAAAGAAGGATGGAACTAGAATAATCAACCTGCCTGACTTCAGACTATACTACAAAGCTACAGTCATCAACACAGTATGGTACTGGCACAAAGACAGAAATATAGATCAATAGAACAAATAGAAAGCCCAGAGATGAATCCACGCACCTATGGACACCTTATCTTTGACAAAGGAGGCAAGAATATACAATGGAGAAAAGACAATCTCTTTAACAAGTGATGCTGGGAAAACTGGTCAACCACCTGTAAAAGAATGAAACTAGGACACTTCTGATACCATACACAAAAATAAACTCAAAATGGATGAAAGATCTCAATTTAAGACCAGAAACTATAAAACTTCTAGAGAAAAACATAGGCAAAACACTCTCTGACATAAGTCACAGCAAGATCCTCTATGACCCACCTCCCAGAGTAATGGAAATAAAAGCAAAAATAAACAAATGGGACCTAATTAAACTCAAAAGCTTTTGCACAATGAAAGAAACTATAAGTGAGGTGAAAAGACAGCCTTCAGAATGGGAGAAAATAATAGCAAATGAAGCAAATGACAAAGAATTAATCTCAAAAGCATACAAGAAGCTCATGCAGCTCAACATCAGAAAAATAAACGACCCAATCAAAAAATGGGCCAAAGAACTAAACAGACATTTCTCCAAAGAAGACATACAAGTGGCTAACAAACACATGAAAAGATGCTCAACATCACTCATTATCAGAGAAATGCCAATCAAAACCACAGTGAGGTACCATTTCATGCCAGTCAGAATGGCTGCTATCAAAAAGTCTACAAACAATAAATGCTGGGGAGGGTGTGGAGAAAAGGGAACCTTCTTACACTGTTGGTGGGAATGCAAACTAGTACAGCCACTATGGAGAACAGTGTGGAGATTCCTTAAAAACTGGAAATAGAACTGCCATCAGTTCAGTTCAGTCACTCAGTCGTGTCCAACTCTTTGTGACCACATGAACTGCAGCACACCAGGCCTCCCTGTCCATCACCAACTCCTGGAGTTTACTCAAACTCATGCCCATCGAGTCGGTGATGCCATCCAGCCATCTCATCCTCTGTCGTCCCCTTCTCCTCCTGCCCCCATCTGTCCCAGCATCAAGGTCTTTTCCAATGAGTCAACTCTTCACATGAGGTGGCCAAAGTATTGGAGTTTCAGCTTCAACATCAGTCCTTCCAATGAACACCCAGGACTGATCTCCTTTAGGATGGACTGGTTGGATCTCCTTGCAGTCCAAGGGACTCTCAAGAGTCTTTTCCAACACCATAGTTCAAAAGCATCAATTTTTCGGCACTCAGCTTCTTCACAGTCCAACTCTCACATCCATTCATGACCACTGGAAAAACCATAGCCTTGACCAG